>NW_026291483.1:300000-384180 GCF_023091745.1 Budorcas taxicolor
AAAGACGAGCCGGTGAAGGGAAAAGAGGTTCCTCTGGAATGGACTGAGACATCTGGGGGACTCTTGGAATGGTGGCACGACCCTGGAGTTCCTCTCGCCGTTCCTGTTGAGAGGGCCTCCTCTTGAGATGCGACGGGAACGCCGGGAACTCTTTCCCGACGAAGCAGGGAAAGGATCCCTCATCTCGAGCTACGAGGCGGAAACGGGGCTCCTCTGGATGTGGGCGGGACCCTCGTGATTCCTCTCGAGTGGAGACGGCTAGGTCGGGGAACTTCTTGATTTGCACCAAGGGTGTGAAGGACCCTTTCGAAGTTCCAGAGGTGAGGTGTGATCAGCCTCGAGACGCCTCAGCGGAAATGGGCCTCATCTCGCCTGGAGGGGAGAACCTCCTGGATTTTCTCGAGTTGCGGCAGGTCTTCTCGAGTTACGACGGGGACCACAGGGACCCGCTCTGGTGGCCTCAGGAAAGGCCAGTCCCCATGCGTGTTGCTAGGGGACCTCTCGGGATTCCTCTCCCGTCCATGCCGGGGCCTCAGTCCTTGTGTGGAGTCGGGGCCGGAACCTGAGGATTCCTCTCCAGTGTTGCCATGGATCTTGGGGTGCTTCTGAGTCTCCCCAGGGGAGTCAGGCCTCGTCTCGAGTGGGGGCATGCACGTGCGCTTTCCTCCCGAGCTGCAGCAGTAGTGTCACGCTTCCTGTCACGTGGATCAAGGGATCTGTGGCTTTCCCTCGAGGCTGTCCCTCGAGGCTTTCCCACGAGGCTTTCCCACAGGGCTGTGCCACGTGCCACCTTGGTGTGAGTCGATCCTCGGCGTGAAAGATGAGCCGGTGAAGGGAAAAGAGGTTCCTCTGGAATGGACTGAGACATCTGGGGGACTCTTGGAGTGGTGGCACGACCCTGGAGTTCCTCTCGCCGTTCCTGTTGAGAGGGCCTCCTCTTGAGATGCGACGGGAACGCCGGGAACTCTTTCCCGACGAAGCAGGGAAAGGATCCCTCATCTCGAGCTACGAGGCGGAAACGGGGCTCCTCTGGATGTGGGCGGGACCCTCGTGATTCCTCTCGAGTGGAGACGGCTAGGTCGGGGAACTTCTTGATTTGCACCAAGGGTGTGAAGGACCCTTTCGAAGTTCCAGAGGTGAGGTGTGATCAGCCTCGAGACGCCTCAGCGGAAATGGGCCTCATCTCGCCTGGAGGGGAGAACCTCCTGGATTTTCTCGAGTTGCAGCAGGTCTTCTCGAGTTACGACGGGGACCACAGGGACCCGCTCTGGTGGCCTCAGGAAAGGCCAGTCCCCATGCGAGTTGCTAGGGGACCTCTCGGGATTCCTCTCCCGTCCATGCCGGGGCCTCAGTCCTTGTGTGGAGTCGGGGCCGGAACCTGAGGATTGTTCTCAAGTGTTGCCATGGAACTTGGGGTGCTTCTGAGTCTCCCCAGGGGAGTCAGGCCTCGTCTCGAGTGGGGGCATGCACGTGCGTTTTCCTCCCGAGCTGCAGCAGTAGTGTCACGCTTCCTGTCACGTGGATCAAGGGATCTGTGGCTTTCCCTCGAGGCTGTCCCTCGAGGCTTTCCCACGAGGCTTTCCCACAGGGCTGTGCCACGTGCCACCTTGGTGTGAGTCGATCCTCGGCGTGAAAGACGAGCCGGTGAAGGGAAAAGAGGTTCCTCTGGAATGGACTGAGACATCTGGGGACTCTTGGAGTGGTGGCACGACCCTGGAGTTCCTCTCGCCGTTCCTGTTGAGAGGGCCTCCTCTTGAGATGCGACGGGAACGCCGGGAACTCTTTCCCGACGAAGCAGGGAAAGGATCCCTCATCTCGAGCTACGAGGCGGAAACGGGGCTCCTCTGGATGTGGGCGGGACCCTCGTGATTCCTCTCGAGTGGAGACGGGTATGTCGGGGAACTTCTTGATTTGCACCAAGGGTGTGAAGGACCCTTTCGAAGTTCCAGAGGTGAGGTGTGATCAGCCTCGAGACGCCTCAGCGGAAATGGGCCTCATCTCGCCTGGAGGGGAGAACCTCCTGGATTTTCTCGAGTTGCGGCAGGTCTTCTCGAGTTACGACGGGTACCTCAGGGACCCGCTCTGGTGGCCTCAGGAAAGGCCAGTCCCCATGCGAGTTGCTAGGGGACCTCTCGGGATTCCTCTCCCGTCCATGCCGGGCCTCAGTCCTTGCGTGGAGTCGGGGCCGGAACCTGAGGATTGCTCTACAGTGTTGCCATGGAACTTGGGGTGCTTCTGAGTCTCCCCAGGGGAGTCAGGCCTCGTCTCGAGTGGGGGCATGCACGTGCGCTTTCCTCCCGAGCTGCAGCAGTAGTGTCACGCTTCCTATCACGTGGATCAAGGGATCTGTGGCTTTCCCTCGAGGCTGTCCCTCGAGGCTTTCCCACGAGGCTTTCCCACAGGGCTGTGCCACGTGCCACCTTGGTGTGAGTCGATCCTCGGCGTGAAAGACGAGCCGGTGAAGGGAAAAGAGGTTCCTCTGGAATGGACTGAGACATCTGGGGGACTCTTGGAATGGTGGCACGACCCTGGAGTTCCTCTCGCCGTTCCTGTTGAGAGGGCCTCCTCTTGAGATGCGACGGGAACGCCGGGAACTCTTTCCCGACGAAGCAGGGAAAGGATCCCTCATCTCAAGCTACGAGGCGGAAACGGGGCTCCTCTGGATGTGGGCGGGACCCTCGCGATAACTCTCGAGTGGAGACGGCTAGGTCGGGGAACTTCTTGATTTGCACCAAGGGTGTGAAGGACCCTTTCGAAGTTCCAGAGGTGAGGTGTGATCAGCATCGAGACGCCTCAGCGGAAATGGGCCTCATCTCGCCTGGAGGGGAGAACCTCCTGGATTTTCTCGAGTTGCGGCAGGTCTTCTCGAGTTACGACGGGGACCTCAGGGACCCGCTCTGGTGGCCTCAGGAAAGGCCAGTCCCCATGCGAGTTGCTAGGGGACCTCTCGGGATTCCTCTCCCGTCCATGCCGGGGCCTCAGTCCTTGTGTGGAGTCGGGGCCGGAACCTGAGGATTCCTCTCCAGTGTTGCCATGGATCTTGGGGTGCTTCTGAGTCTCCCCAGGGGAGTCAGGCCTCGTCTCGAGTGGGGGCATGCACGTGCGCTTTCCTCCCGAGCTGCAGCAGTAGTGTCACGCTTCCTGTCACGTGGATCAAGGGATCTGTGGCTTTCCCTCGAGGCTGTCCCTCGAGGCTTTCCCACGAGGCTTTCCCACAGGGCTGTGCCACGTGCCACCTTGGTGTGAGTCGATCCTCGGCGTGAAAGGCGAGCCGGTGAAGGGAAAAGAGGTTCCTCTGGAATGGACTGAGACATCTGGGGGACTCTTGGAATGGTGGCACGACCCTGGAGTTCCTCTCGCCGTTCCTGTTGAGAGGGCCTCCTCTTGAGATGCGACGGGAACGCCGGGGACTCTTTCCCGACGAAGCAGGGAAAGGATCCCTCATCTCGAGCTACGAGGCGGAAACGGGGCTCCTCTGGGTGTGGACGGGACCCTCGTGATTCCTCTCGAGTGGAGACGGCTAGGTCGGGGAACTTCTTGATTTGCACCAAGGGTGTGAAGGACCCTTTCGAAGTTCCAGAGGTGAGGTGTGATCAGCCTCGAGACGCCTCAGCGGAAATGGGCCTCATCTCGCCTGGAGGGGAGAACCTCCTGGATTTTCTCGAGTTGTGGCAGGTCTTCTCGAGTTACGTCGGGGACCTCAGGGACCCGCTCTGGTGGCCTCAGGAAAGGCCAGTCCCCATGCGAGTTGCTAGGCGACCTCTCGGGATTCCTCTCCCGTCCATGCCGGGGCCTCAGTCCTTGTGTGGAGTCGGGGCCGGAACCTGAGGATTGCTCTCCAGTGTTGTCATGGATCTTGGGGTGCTTCTGAGTCTCCCCAGGGGAGTCAGGCCTCGTCTCGAGTGGGGGCATGCACGTGCGCTTTCCTCCCGAGCTGCAGCAGTAGTGTCACGCTTCCTGTCACGTGGATCAAGGGATCTGTGGCTTTCCCTCGAGGCTGTCCCTCGAGGCTTTCCCACGAGGCTTTCCCACAGGGCTGTGCCACGTGCCACCTTGGTGTGAGTCGATCCTCGGCGTGAAAGACGAGCCGGTGAAGGGAAAAGAGGTTCCTCTGGAATGGACTGAGACATCTGGGGAACTCTTGGAATGGTGGCACGACCCTGGAGTTCCTCTCGCCGTTCCTGTTGAGAGGGCCTCCTCTTGAGATGCGACGGGAACGCCGGGAACTCTTTCCCGACGAAGCAGGGAAAGGATCCCTCATCTCGAGCTACGAGGCGGAAACGGGGCTCCTCTGGATGTGGGCGGGACCCTCGTGATTCCTCTCGAGTGGAGACGGCTAGGTCGGGGAACTTCTTGATTTGCACCAAGGGTGTGAAGGACCCTTTCGAAGTTCCAGAGGTGAGGTGTGATCAGCCTCGAGACGCCTCAGCGGAAATGGGCCTCATCTCGCCTGGAGGGGAGAACCTCCTGGATTTTCTCGAGTTGCAGCAGGTCTTCTCGAGTTACGACGGGGACCACAGGGACCCGCTCTGGTGGCCTCAGGAAAGGCCAGTCCCCATGCGAGTTGCTAGGGGACCTCTCGGGATTCCTCTCCCGTCCATGCCGGGGCCTCAGTCCTTGTGTGGAGTCGTGGCCGGAACCTGAGGATTCCTCTCCTGTGTTGCCATGGATCTTGGGGTGCTTCTGAGTCTCCCCAGGGGAGTCAGGCCTCGTCTCGAGTGGGGGCATGCACGTGCGCTTTCCTCCCGGGCTGCAGCAGTAGTGTCACGCTTCCTGTCACGTGGATCAAGGGATCTGTGGCTTTCCCTCGAGGCTGTCCCTCGAGGCTTTCCCACGAGGCTTTCCCACAGGGCTGTGCCACGTGCCACCTTGGTGTGAGTCGATCCTCGGCGTGAAAGACGTGCCGGTGAAGGGAAAAGAGGTTCCTCTGGAATGGACTGAGACATCTGGGGGACTCTTGGAATGGTGGCACGACCCTGGAGTTCCTCTCGCCGTTCCTGTTGAGAGGGCCTCCTCTTGAGATGCGACGGGAACGCCGGGGACTCTTTCCCGACGAAGCAGGGAAAGGATCCCTCATCTAGAGCTACGAGGCGGAAACGGGGCTCCTCTGGGTGTGGGCGGGACCCTCGTGATTCCTCTCGAGTGGAGACGGCTAGGTCGGGGAACTTCTTGATTTGCACCAAGGGTGTGAAGGACCCTTTCGAAGTTCCAGAGGTGAGGTGTGATCAGCCTCGAGACGCCTCAGCGGAAATGGGCCTCATCTCGCCTGGAGGGGAGAACCTCCTGGATTTTCTCGAGTTGCCGCAGGTCTTCTCGAGTTACGACGGGGACCTCAGGGACCCGCTCTGGTGGCCTCAGGAAAGGCCAGTCCCCATGCGAGTTGCTAGGGGACCGCTCGGGATTCCTCTCCCGTCCATGCCGGGGCCTCAGTCCTTGTGTGGAGTCGGGGCCGGAACCTGAGGATTCCTCTCCAGTGTTGCCATGGATCTTGGGGTGCTTCTGAGTCTCCCCAGGGGAGTCAGGCCTCGTCTCGAGTGGGGGCATGCACGTGCGCTTTCCTCCCGAGCTGCAGCAGTAGTGTCACGCTTCCTGTCACGTGGATCAAGGGATCTGTGGCTTTCCCTCGAGGCTGTCCCTCGAGGCTTTCCCACGAGGCTTTCCCACAGGGCTGTGCCACGTGCCACCTTGGTGTGAGTCGATCCTCGGCGTGAAAGACGAGCCGGTGAAGGGAAAAGAGGTTCCTCTGGAATGGACTGAGACATCTGGGGGACTCTTGGAATGGTGGCACGACCCTGGAGTTCCTCTCGCCGTTCCTGTTGAGAGGGCCTCCTCTTGAGATGCGACGGGAACGCCGGGAACTCTTTCCCGACGAAGCAGGGAAAGGATCCCTCATCTCGAGCTACGAGGCGGAAACGGGGCTCCTCTGGATGTGGGCGGGACCCTCGTGATTCCTCTCGAGTGGAGACGGCTAGGTCGGGGAACTTCTTGATTTGCACCAAGGGTGTGAAGGACCCTTTCGAAGTTCCAGAGGTGAGGTGTGATCAGCCTCGAGACGCCTCAGCGGAAATGGGCCTCATCTCGCCTGGAGGGGAGAACCTCCTGGATTTTCTCGAGTTGCCGCAGGTCTTCTCGAGTTACGACGGGGACCTCAGGGACCCGCTCTGGTGGCCTCAGGAAAGGCCAGTGCCCATGCGAGTTGCTAGGGGACCGCTCGGGATTCCTCTCCCGTCCATGCCGGGGCCTCAGTCCTTGTGTGGAGTCGGGGCCGGAACCTGAGGATTCCTCTCCAGTGTTGCCATGGATCTTGGGGTGCTTCTGAGTCTCCCCAGGGGAGTCAGGCCTCGTCTCGAGTGGGGGCATGCACGTGCGCTTTCCTCCCGAGCTGCAGCAGTAGTGTCACGCTTCCTGTCACGTGGATCAAGGGATCTGTGGCTATCCCTCGAGGCTGTCCCTCGAGGCTTTCCCACGAGGCTTTCCCACAGGGCTGTGCCACGTGCCACCTTGGTGTGAGTCGATCCTCGGCATGAAAGACGAGCCGGTGAAGGGAAAAGAGGTTCCTCTGGAATGGACTGAGACATCTGGGGGACTCTTGGAATGGTGGCACGACCCTGGAGTTCCTCTCGCCGTTCCTGTTGAGAGGGCCTCCTCTTGAGATGCGACGGGAACGCCGGGAACTCTTTCCCGACGAAGCAGGGAAAGGATCCCTCATCTCGAGCTACGAGGCGGAAACGGGGCTCCTCTGGATGTGGGCGGGACCCTCGTGATTCCTCTCGAGTGGAGACGGCTAGGTCGGGGAACTTCTTTATTTGCACCAAGGGTGTGAAGGAGCCTTTCGAAGTTCCAGAGGTGAGGTGTGATCAGCCTCGAGACGCCTCAGCGGAAATGGGCCTCATCTCGCCTGGAGGGGAGAACCTCCTGGATTTTCTCGAGTTGCTGCAGGTCTTCTCGAGTTACGACGGGGACCTCAGGGTCCCGCTCTGGTGGCCTCAGGAAAGGCCAGTTCCCATGCGAGTTGCTAGGTGACCGCTCGGGATTCCTCTCCCGTCCATGCCGGGGCCTCAGTCCTTGTGTGGAGTCGGGGCCGGAACCTGAGGATTCCTCTCCAGTGTTGCCATGGATCTTGGGGTGCTTCTGAGTCTCCCCAGGGGAGTCAGGCCTCGTCTCGAGTGGGGGCATGCACGTGCGCTTTCCTCCCGAGCTGCAGCAGTAGTGTCACGCTTCCTGTCACGTGGATCAAGGGATCTGTGGCTTTCCCTCGAGGCTGTCCCTCGAGGCTTTCCCACGAGGCTTTCCCACAGGGCTGTGCCACGTGCCACCTTGGTGTGAGTCGATCCTCGGCGTGAAAGACGAGCCGGTGAAGGGAAAAGAGTTTCCTCTGGAATGGACTGAGACATCTGGGGGACTCTTGGAATGGTGGCACGACCCTGGAGTTCCTCTCGCCGTTCCTGTTGAGAGGGCCTCCTCTTGAGATGCGACGGGAACGCCGGGAACTCTTTCCCGACGAAGCAGGGAAAGGATCCCTCATCTCGAGCTACGAGGCGGAAACGGGGCTCCTCTGGATGTGGGCGGGACCCTCGTGATTCCTCTCGAGTGGAGACGGCTAGGTCCGGGAACTTCTTGATTTGCACCAAGGGTGTGAAGGACCCTTTCGAAGTTCCAGAGGTGAGGTGTGATCAGCCTCGAGACGCCTCAGCGGAAATGGGCCTCATCTCGCCTGGAGGGGAGAACCTCCTGGATTTTCTCGAGTTGCGGCAGGTCTTCTCGAGTTACGACGGGGACCTCAGGGACCCGCTCTGGTGGCCTCAGGAAAGGCCAGTCCCCATGCGAGTTGCTAGGGGACCGCTCGGGATTCCTCTCCCGTCCATGCCGGGGCCTCAGTCCTTGTGTGGAGTCGGGGCCGGAACCTGAGGATTCCTCTCCAGTGTTGCCATGGATCTTGGGGTGCTTCTGAGTCTCCCCAGGGGAGTCAGGCCTCGTCTCGAGTGGGGGCATGCACGTGCGCTTTCCTCCCGAGCTGCAGCAGTAAGTGTCACGCTTCCTGTCACGTGGATCAAGGGATCTGTGGCTATCCCTCGAGGCTGTCCCTCGAGGCTTTCCCATGAGGCTTTCCCACAGGGCTGTGCCACGTGCCACCTTGGTGTGAGTCGATCCTCGGCATGAAAGACGAGCCGGTGAAGGGAAAAGAGGTTCCTCTGGAATGGACTGAGACATCTGGGGGACTCTTGGAATGGTGGCACGACCCTGGAGTTCCTCTCGCCGTTCCTGTTGAGAGGGCCTCCTCTTGAGATGCGACGGGAACGCCGGGAACTCTTTCCCGACGAAGCAGGGAAAGGATCCCTCATCTCGAGCTACGAGGCGGAAACGGGGCTCCTCTGGATGTGGGCGGGACCCTCGTGATTCCTCTCGAGTGGAGACGGCTAGGTCGGGGAACTTCTTGATTTGCACCAAGGGTGTGAAGGAGCCTTTCGAAGTTCCAGAGGTGAGGTGTGATCAGCCTCGAGACGCCTCAGCGGAAATGGGCCTCATCTCGCCTGGAGGGGAGAACCTCCTGGATTTTCTCGAGTTGCTGCAAGTCTTCTCGAGTTACGACGGGGACTTCAGGGTCCCGCTCTGGTGGCCTCAGGAAAGGCCAGTTCCCATGCGAGTTGCTAGGTGACCGCTCGGGATTCCTCTCCCGTCCATGCCGGGGCCTCAGTCCTTGTGTGGAGTCGGGGCCGGAACCTGAGGATTCCTCTCCAGTGTTGCCATGGATCTTGGGGTGCTTCTGAGTCTCCCCAGGGGAGTCAGGCCTCGTCTCGAGTGGGGGCATGCACGTGCGCTTTCCTCCCGAGCTGCAGCAGTAGTGTCACGCTTCCTGTCACGTGGATCAAGGGATCTGTGGCTTTCCCTCGAGGCTGTCCCTCGAGGCTTTCCCACGAGGCTTTCCCACAGGGCTGTGCCACGTGCCACCTTGGTGTGAGTCGATCCTCGGCGTGAAAGACGAGCCGGTGAAGGGAAAAGAGGTTCCTCTGGAATGGACTGAGACATCTGGGGGACTCTTGGAATGGTGGCACGACCCTGGAGTTCCTCTCGCCGTTCCTGTTGAGAGGGCCTCCTCTTGAGATGCGACGGGAACGCCGGGAACTCTTTCCCGACGAAGCAGGGAAAGGATCCCTCATCTCGAGCTACGAGGCGGAAACGGGGCTCCTCTGGATGTGGGCGGGACCCTCGTGATTCCTCTCGAGTGGAGACGGCTAGGTCCGGGAACTTCTTGATTTGCACCAAGGGGGTGAAGGACCCTTTCGAAGTTCCAGAGGTGAGGTGTGATCAGCCTCGAGACGCCTCAGCGGAAATGGGCCTCATCTCGCCTGGAGGGGAGAACCTCCTGGATTTTCTCGAGTTGCGGCAGGTCTTCTCGAGTTACGACGGGGACCTCAGGGACCCGCTCTGGTGGCCTCAGGAAAGGCCAGTCCCCATGCGAGTTGCTAGGGGACCGCTCGGGATTCCTCTCCCGTCCATGCCGGGGCCTCAGTCCTTGTGTGGAGTCGGGGCCGGAACCTGAGGATTCCTCTCCAGTGTTGCCATGGATCTTGGGGTGCTTCTGAGTCTCCCCAGGGGAGTCAGGCCTCGTCTCGAGTGGGGGCATGCACGTGCGCTTTCCTCCCGAGCTGCAGCAGTAGTGTCACGCTTCCTGTCACGTGGATCAAGGGATCTGTGGCTATCCCTCGAGGCTGTCCCTCGAGGCTTTCCCATGAGGCTTTCCCACAGGGCTGTGCCACGTGCCACCTTGGTGTGAGTCGATCCTCGGCATGAAAGACGAGCCGGTGAAGGGAAAAGAGGTTCCTCTGGAATGGACTGAGACATCTGGGGGACTCTTGGAATGGTGGCACGACCCTGGAGTTCCTCTCGCCGTTCCTGTTGAGAGGGCCTCCTCTTGAGATGCGACGGGAACGCCGGGAACTCTTTCCCGACGAAGCAGGGAAAGGATCCCTCATCTCGAGCTACGAGGCGGAAACGGGGCTCCTCTGGATGTGGGCGGGACCCTCGTGATTCCTCTCGAGTGGAGACGGCTAGGTCGGGGAACTTCTTGATTTGCACCAAGGGGGTGAAGGAGCCTTTCGAAGTTCCAGAGGTGAGGTGTGATCAGCCTCGAGACGCCTCAGCGGAAATGGGCCTCATCTCGCCTGGAGGGGAGAACCTCCTGGATTTTCTCGAGTTGCGGCAGGTCTTCTCGAGTTACGACGGGGACCTCAGGGACCCGCTCTGGTGGCCTCAGGAAAGGCCAGTTCCCATGCGAGTTGCTAGGGGACCGCTCGGGATTCCTCTCCCGTCCATGCCGGGGCCTCAGTCCTTGTGTGGAGTCGGGGCCGGAACCTGAGGATTCCTCTCCAGTGTTGCCATGGATCTTGGGGTGCTTCTGAGTCTCCCCAGGGGAGTCAGGCCTCGTCTCGAGTGGGGGCATGCACGTGCACTTTCCTCCCGAGCTGCAGCAGTAGTGTCACGCTTACTGTCACGTGGATCAAGGGATCTGTGGCTTTCCCTCGAGGCTGTCCCTCGAGGCTTTCCCACGAGGCTTTCCCACAGGGCTGTGCCACGTGCCACCTTGGTGTGAGTCGATCCTCGGCGTGAAAGACGAGCCGGTGAAGGGAAAAGAGGTTCCTCTGGAATGGACTGAGACATCTGGGGGACTCTTGGAATGGTGGCACGACCCTGGAGTTCCTCTCGCCGTTCCTGTTGAGAGGGCCTCCACTTGAGATGCGACGGGAACGCCGGGAACTCTTTCCCGACGAAGCAGGGAAAGGATCCCTCATCTCGAGCTACGAGGCGGAAACGGGGCTCCTCTGGATGTGGGCGGGACCCTCGTGATTCCTCTCGAGTGGAGACGGCTAGGTCCGGGAACTTCTTGATTTGCACCAAGGGGGTGAAGGACCCTTTCGAAGTTCCAGAGGTGAGGTGTGATCAGCCTCGAGACGCCTCAGCGGAAATGGGCCTCATCTCGCCTGGAGGGGAGAACCTCCTGGATTTTCTCGAGTTGCGGCAGGTCTTCTCGAGTTACGACGGGGACCACAGGGACCCGCTCTGGTGGCCTCAGGAAAGGCCAGTCCCCATGCGAGTTGCTAGGGGACCTCTCGGGATTCCTCTCCCGTCCATGCCGGGGCCTCAGTCCTTGTGTGGAGTCGGGGCCGGAACCTGAGGATTCCTCTCCAGTGTTGCCATGGATCTTGGGGTGCTTCTGAGTCTCCCCAGGGGAGTCAGGCCTCGTCTCGAGTGGGGGCATGCACGTGCGCTTTCCTCCCGAGCTGCAGCAGTAGTGTCACGCTTCCTGTCACGTGGATCAAGGGATCTGTGGCTTTCCCTCGAGGCTGTCCCTCGAGGCTTTCCCACGAGGCTTTCCCACAGGGCTGTGCCACGTGCCACCTTGGTGTGAGTCGATCCTCGGCGTGAAAGACGAGCCGGTGAAGGGAAAAGAGGTTCCTCTGGAATGGACTGAGACATCTGGGGGACTCTTGGAATGGTGGCACGACCCTGGAGTTCCTCTCGCCGTTCCTGTTGAGAGGGCCTCCTCTTGAGATGCGACGGGAACGCCGGGAACTCTTTCCCGACGAAGCAGGGAAAGGATCCCTCATCTCGAGCTACGAGGCGGAAACGGGGCTCCTCTGGATGTGGGCGGGACCCTCGTGATTCCTCTCGAGTGGAGACGGGTATGTCGGGGAACTTCTTGATTTGCACCAAGGGTGTGAAGGACCCTTTCGAAGTTCCAGAGGTGAGGTGTGATCAGCCTCGAGACGCCTCAGCGGAAATGGGCCTCATCTCGCCTGGAGGGGAGAACCTCCTGGATTTTCTCGAGTTGCGGCAGGTCTTCTCGAGTTACGACGGGGACCTCAGGGACCCGCTCTGGTGGCCTCAGGAAAGGCCAGTCCCCATGCGAGTTGCTAGGGGACCTCTCGGGATTCCTCTCCCGTCCATGCCGGGGCCTCAGTCCTTGTGTGGAGTCGGGGCCGGAACCTGAGGATTCCTCTCCAGTGTTGCCATGGATCTTGGGGTGCTTCTGAGTCTCCCCAGGGGAGTCAGGCCTCGTCTCGAGTGGGGGCATGCACGTGCGATTTCCTCCCGAGCTGCAGCAGTAGTGTCACGCTTCCTGTCACGTGGATCAAGGGATCTGTGGCTTTCCCTCGAGGCTGTCCCTCGAGGCTTTCCCACGAGGCTTTCCCACAGGGCTGTGCCACGTGCCACCTTGGTGTGAGTCGATCCTCGGCGTGAAAGACGAGCCGGTGAAGGGAAAAGAGGTTCCTCTGGAATGGACTGAGACATCTGGGGGACTCTTGGAATGGTGGCACGACCCTGGAGTTCCTCTCGCCGTTCCTGTTGAGAGGGCCTCCACTTGAGATGCGACGGGAACGCCGGGAACTCTTTCCCGACGAAGCAGGGAAAGGATCCCTCATCTCGAGCTACGAGGCGGAAACGGGGCTCCTCTGGATGTGGGCGGGACCCTCGTGATTCCTCTCGAGTGGAGACGGCTAGGTCGGGGAACTTCTTGATTTGCACCAAGGGTGTGAAGGACCCTTTCGAAGTTCCAGAGGTGAGGTGTGATCAGCCTCGAGACGCCTCAGCGGAAATGGGCCTCATCTCGCCTGGAGGGGAGAACCTCCTGGATTTTCTCGAGTTGCGGCAGGTCTTCTCGAGTTACGACGGGGACCTCAGGGACCCGCTCTGGTGGCCTCAGGAAAGGCCAGTCCCCATGCGAGTTGCTAGGGGACCTCTCGGGATTCCTCTCCCGTCCATGCCGGGGCCTCAGTCCTTGTGTGGAGTCGGGGCCGGAACCTGAGGATTGCTCTCCAGGGTTGTCATGGATCTTGGGGTGCTTCTGAGTCTCCCCAGGGGAGTCAGGCCTCGTCTCGAGTGGGGGCATGCACGTGCGCTTTCCTCCCGAGCTGCAGCAGTAGTGTCACGCTTCCTGTCACGTGGATCAAGGGATCTGTGGCTTTCCCTCGAGGCTGTCCCTCGAGGCTTTCCCAAGAGGCTTTCCCACAGGGCTGTGCCACGGGCCACCTTGGTGTGAGTCGATCCTCGGCGTGAAAGACGAGCCGGTGAAGGGAAAAGAGGTTCCTCTGGAATGGACTGAGACATCTGGGGGACTCTTGGAATGGTGGCACGACCCTGGAGTTCCTCTCGCCGTTCCTGTTGAGAGGGCCTCCTCTTGAGATGCGACGGGAACGCCGGGAACTCTTTCCCGACGAAGCAGGGAAAGGATCCCTCATCTCGAGCTACGAGGCGGAAACGGGGCTCCTCTGGATGTGGGCGGGACCCTCGTGATTCCTCTCGAGTGGAGACGGCTAGGTCGGGGAACTTCTTGATTTGCACCAAGGGTGTGAAGGACCCTTTCGAAGTTCCAGAGGTGAGGTGTGATCAGCCTCGAGACGCCTCAGCGGAAATGGGCCTCATCTCGCCTGGAGGGGAGAACCTCCTGGATTTTCTCGAGTTGCGGCAGGTCTTCTCGAGTTACGACGGGGACCTCAGGGACCCGCTCTGGTGGCCTCAGGAAAGGCCAGTCCCCATGCGAGTTGCTAGGGGACCGCTCGGGATTCCTCTCCCGTCCATGCCGGGGCCTCAGTCCTTGTGTGGAGTCGGGGCCGGAACCTGAGGATTCCTCTCCAGTGTTGTCATGGATCTTGGGGTGCTTCTGAGTCTCCCCAGGGGAGTCAGGCCTCGTGTCGAGTGGGGGCATGCACGTACGCTTTCCTCCCGAGCTGCAGCAGTAGTGTCACGCTTCCTGTCACGTGGATCAAGGGATCTGTGGCTTTCCCTCGAGGCTGTCCCTCGAGGCTTTCCCACGAGGCTTTCGCACAGGGCTGTGCCACGTGCCACCTAGGTGTGAGTCGATCCTCGGCGTGAAAGACGAGCCGGTGAAGGGAAAAGAGGTTCCTCTGGAATGGACTGAGACATCTGGGGGACTCTTGGAATGGTGGCACGACCCTGGAGTTCCTCTCGCCGTTCCTGTTGAGAGGGCCTCCTCTTGAGATGCGACGGGAACGCCGGGAACTCTTTCCCGACGAAGCAGGGAAAGGATCCCTCATCTCGAGCTACGAGGCGGAAACGGGGCTCCTCTGGATGTGGGCGGGACCCTCGTGATTCCTCTCGTGTGGAGACGGCTAGGTCGGGGAACTTCTTGATTTGCACCAAGGGGGTGAAGGACCCTTTCGAAGTTCCAGAGGTGAGGTGTGATCAGCCTCGAGACGCCTCAGCGGAAATGGGCCTCATCTCGCCTGGAGGGGAGAACCTCCTGGATTTTCTCGAGTTGCGGCAGGTCTTCTCGAGTTACGACGGGGACCTCAGGGACCCGCTCTGGTGGCCTCAGGAAAGGCCAGTCCCCATGCGAGTTGCTAGGGGACCGCTCGGGATTCCTCTCCCGTCCATGCCGGGGCCTCAGTCCTTGTGTGGAGTCGGGGCCGGAACCTGAGGATTCCTCTCCAGTGTTGCCATGGATCTTGGGGTGCTTCTGAGTCTCCCCAGGTGAGTCAGGCCTCGTGTCGAGTGGGGGCATGCACGTACGCTTTCCTCCCGAGCTGCAGCAGTAGTGTCACGCTTCCTGTCACGTGGATCAAGGGATCTGTGGCTTTCCCTCGAGGCTGTCCCTCGAGGCTTTCCCACGAGGCTTTCCCACAGGGCTGTGCCACGTGCCACCTTGGTGTGAGTCGATCCTCGGCGTGAAAGACGAGCCGGTGAAGGGAAAAGAGGTTCCTCTGGAATGGACTGAGACATCTGGGGGACTCTTGGAATGGTGGCACGACCCTGGAGTTCCTCTCGCCGTTCCTGTTGAGAGGGCCTCCTCTTGAGATGCGACGGGAACGCCGGGAACTCTTTCCCGACGAAGCAGGGAAAGGATCCCTCATCTCGAGCTACGATGCGGAAACGGGGCTCCTCTGGATGTGGGCGGGACCCTCGTGATTCCTCTCGAGTGGAGACGGCTAGGTCGGGGAACTTCTTGATTTGCACCAAGGGTGTGAAGGACCCTTTCGAACTTCCAGAGGTGAGGTGTGATCAGCCTCGAGACGCCTCAGCGGAAATGGGCCTCATCTCGCCTGGAGGGGAGAACCTCCTGGATTTTCTCGAGTTGCGGCAGGTCTTCTCGAGTTACGACGGGGACCTCAGGGACCCATTCTGGTGGCCTCAGGAAAGGCCAGTCCCCATGCGAGTTGCTAGGGGACCTCTCGGGATTCCTCTCCCGTCCATGCCGGGGCCTCAGTCCTTGTGTGGAGTCGGGGCCGGAACCTGAGGATTCCTCTCCAGTGTTGCCATGGATCTTGGGGTGATTCTGAGTCTCCCCAGGGGAGTCGGGCCTCGTCTCGTGTGGGGGCATGCACGTGCGCTTTCCTCCCGAGCTGCAGCAGTAGTGTCACGCTTCCTGTCACATGGATCAAGGGATCTGTGGCTTTCCCTCGAGGCTGTCCCTCGAGGCTTTCCCACGAGGCTTTCCCACAGGGCTGTGCCACGTGCCACCTTGGTGTGAGTCGATCCTCAGTGTGAAAGACGAGCCGGTGAAGGGAAAAGAGGTTCCTCTGGAATGGACTGAGACATCTGGGGGACTCTTGGAATGGTGGCACGACCCTGGAGTTCCTCTCGCCGTTCCTGTTGAGAGGGCCTCCTCTTGAGATGCGACGGGAACGCCGGGAACTCTTTCCCGACGAAGCAGGGAAAGGATCCCTCATCTCGAGCTACGAGGCGGAAACGGGGCTCCTCTGGATGTGGGCGGGACCCTCGTGATTCCTCTCGAGTGGAGACGGCTAGGTCGGGGAACTTCTTGATTTGCACCAAGGGTGTGAAGGACCCTTTCGAAGTTCCAGAGGTGAGGTGTGATCAGCCTCGAGACGCCTCAGCGGAAATGGGCCTCATCTCGCCTGGAGGGGAGAACCTCCTGGATTTTCTCGAGTTGCGGCAGGTCTTCTCGAGTTACGACGGGGACCTCAGGGACCCACTCTGGTGGCCTCAGGAAAGGCCAGTCCCCATGCGAGTTGCTAGGGGACCTCTCGGGATTCCTCTCCCGTCCATGCCGGGGCCTCAGTCCTTGTGTGGAGTCGGGGCCGGAACCTGAGGATTCCTCTCCAGTGTTGCCATGGATCTTGGGGTGATTCTGAGTCTCCCCAGGGGAGTCAGGCCTCGTCTCGAGTGGGGGCATGCACGTGCGCTTTCCTCCCGAGCTGCAGCAGTAGTGTCACGCTTCCTGTCACGTGGATCAAGGGATCTGTGGCTTTCCCTCGAGGCTGTCCCTCGAGGCTTTCCCACGAGGCTTTCCCACAGGGCTGTGCCACGTGCCACCTTGGTGTGAGTCGATCCTCGGCGTGAAAGACGAGCCGGTGAAGGGAAAAGAGGTTCCTCTGGAATGGACTGAGACATCTGGGGGACTCTTGGAATGGTGGCACGACCCTGGAATTCCTCTCGCCGTTCCTGTTGAGAGGGCCTCCTCTTGAGATGCGACGGGAACGCCGGGAACTCTTTCCCGACGAAGCAGGGAAAGGATCCCTCATCTCGAGCTACGAGGCGGAAACGGGGCTCCTCTGGATGTGGGCGGGACCCTCGTGATTCCTCTCGAGTGGAGACGGCTAGGTCGGGGAACTTCTTGATTTGCACCAAGGGTGTGAAGGACCCTTTCGAAGTTCCAGAGGTGAGGTGTGATCAGCCTCGAGACGCCTCAGCGGAAAAGGGCCTCATCTCGCCTGGAGGGGAGAACCTCCTGGATTTTCTCGAGTTGCGGCAGGTCTTCTCGAGTTACGACGGGGACCTCAGGGACCCGCTCTGGTGGCCTCAGGAAAGGCCAGTCCCCATGCGAGTTTCTAGGGGACCTCTCGGGATTTCTCTCCCGTCCATGCCGGGGCCTCAGTCCTTGTGTGGAGTCGGGGCCGGAACCTGAGGATTGCTCTCCAGTGTTGTCATGGATCTTGGGGTGCTTCTGAGTCTCCCCAGGGGAGTCAGGCCTCGTCTCCAGTGGGGGCATGCACGTGCGCTTTCCTCCCGAGCTGCAGCAGTAGTGTCACGCTTCCTGTCACGTGGATCAAGGGATCTGTGGCTTTCCCTCGAGGCTGTCCCTCGAGGCTTTCCCACGAGGCTTTCCCACAGGGCTGTGCCACGTGCCACCTTGGTGTGAGTCGATCCTCGGTGTGAAAGACGAGCCGGTGAAGGGAAAAGAGGTTCCTCTGGAATGGACTGAGACATCTGGGGGACTCTTGGAATGGTGGCACGACCCTGGAGTTCCTCTCGCCGTTCCTGTTGAGAGGGCCTCCTCTTGAGATGCGACGGGAACGCCGGGAACTCTTTCCCGACGAAGCAGGGAAAGGATCCCTCATCTCGAGCTACGAGGCGGAAACGGGGCTCCTCTGGATGTGGGCGGGACCCTCGTGATTCCTCTCGAGTGGAGACGGCTAGGTCGGGGAACTTCTTGATTTGCACCAAGGGTGTGAAGGACCCTTTCGAAGTTCCAGAGGTGAGGTGTGATCAGCCTCGAGACGCCTCAGCGGAAATGGGCCTCATCTCGCCTGGAGGGGAGAACCTCCTGGATTTTCTCGAGTTGCGGCAGGTCTTCTCGAGTTACGACGGGGACCACAGGGACCCGCTCTGGTGGCCTCAGGAAAGGCCAGTCCCCATGCGTGTTGCTAGGGGACCTCTCGGGATTCCTCTCCCGTCCATGCCGGGGCCTCAGTCCTTGTGTGGAGTCGGGGCCGGAACCTGAGGAGTGCTCTCCAGTGTTGCCATGGATCTTGGTGTGCTTCTGAGTCTCCCCAGGGGAGTCAGGCCTCGTCTCGAGTGGGGGCATGCACGTGCGCTTTCCTCCCGAGCTGCAGCAGTAGTGTCACGCTTCCTGTCACGTGGATCAAGGGATCTGTGGCTTTCCCTCGAGGCTGTCCCTCGAGGCTTTCCCACGAGGCTTTCCCACAGGGATGTGCCACGTGCCACCTTGGTGTGAGTCGATCCTCGGCGTGAAAGACGAGCCGGTGAAGGGAAAAGAGGTTCCTCTGGAATGGACTGAGACATCTGGGGGACTCTTGGAATGGTGGTACGACCCTGGAGTTCCTCTCGCCGTTCCTGTTGAGAGGGCCTCCTCTTGAGATGCGACGGGATCGCCGGGAACTCTTTCCCGACGAAGCAGGGAAAGGATCCCTCATCTCGAGCTACGAGGCGGAAACGGGGCTCCTCTGGATGTGGGCGGGACCCTCGTGATTCCTCTCGAGTGGAGACGGCTAGGTCGGGGAACTTCTTGATTTGCACCAAGGGTGTGAAGGACCCTTTCGAAGTTCCAGAGGTGAGGTGTGATCAGCCTCGAGACGCCTCAGCGGAAATGGGCCTCATCTCGCCTGGAGGGGAGAACCTCCTGGTTTTTCTCGAGTGGCGGCAGGTCTTCTCGAGTTACGACGGGGACCACAGGGACCCGCTCTGGTGGCCTCAGGAAAGGCCAGTCCCTATGCGTGTTGCTAGGAGACCTCTCGGGATTCCTCTCCCGTCCATGCCGGGGCCTCAGTCCTTGTGTGGAGTCGGGGCCGGAACCTGAGGATTCCTCTCCAGTGTTGCCATGGATCTTGGGGTGCTTCTGAGTCTCCCCAGGGGAGTCAGGCCTCGTCTCGAGTGGGGGCATGCACGTGTGCTTTCCTCCCGAGCTGCAGCAGTAGTGTCACGCTTCCTGTCACGTGGATCAAGGGATCTGTGGCTTTCCCTCGAGGCTGTCCCTCGAGGCTTTCCCACGAGGCTTTCCCACAGGGCTGTGCCACGTGCCACCTTGGTGTGAGTCGATCCTCGGCGTGAAAGACGAGCCGGTGAAGGGAAAAGAGGTTCCTCTGGAATGGACTGAGACATCTGGGGGACTCTTGGAATGGTGGCACGACCCTGGAGTTCCTCTCGCCGTTCCTGTTGAGAGGGCCTCCTCTTGAGAGGCGACGGGAACGCCGGGAACTCTTTCCCGACGAAGCAGGGAAAGGATCCCTCATCTCGAGCTACGAGGCGGAAACGGGGCTCCTCTGGATGTGGGCGGGACCCTCGTGATTCCTCTCGAGTGGAGACGGCTAGGTCGGGGAACTTCTTGATTTGCACCAAGGGTGTGAAGAACCCTTTCGAAGTTCCAGAGGTGAGGTGTGATCAGCCTCGAGACGCCTCAGCGGAATTGGGCCTCATCTCGCCTGGAGGGGAGAACCTCCTGGATTTTCTCGAGTTGCGGCAGGTCTTCTCGAGTTACGACGGGGACCTCAGGGACCCGCTCTGGTGGCCTCAGGAAAGGCCAGTCCCCATGCGAGTTTCTAGGGGACCTCTCGGGATTTCTCTCCCGTCCATGCCGGGGCCTCAGTCCTTGTGTGGAGTCGGGGCCGGAACCTGAGGATTGCTCTCCAGTGTTGTCATGGATCTTGGGGTGCTTCTGAGTCTCCCCAGGGGAGTCAGGCCTCGTCTCCAGTGGGGGCATGCACGTGCGCTTTCCTCCCGAGCTGCAGCAGTAGTGTCACGCTTCCTGTCACGTGGATCAAGGGATCTGTGGCTTTCCCTCGAGGCTGTCCCTCGAGGCTTTCCCACGAGGCTTTCCCACAGGGCTGTGCCACGTGCCACCTTGGTGTGAGTCGATCCTCGGTGTGAAAGACGAGCCGGTGAAGGGAAAAGAGGTTCCTCTGGAATGGACTGAGACATCTGGGGGACTCTTGGAATGGTGGCACGACCCTGGAGTTCCTCTCGCCGTTCCTGTTGAGAGGGCCTCCTCTTGAGATGCGACGGGAACGCCGGGAACTCTTTCCCGACGAAGCAGGGAAAGGATCCCTCATCTCGAGCTACGAGGCGGAAACGGGGCTCCTCTGGATGTGGGCGGGACCCTCGTGATTCCTCTCGAGTGGAGACGGCTAGGTCGGGGAACTTCTTGATTTGCACCAAGGGTGTGAAGGACCCTTTCGAAGTTCCAGAGGTGAGGTGTGATCAGCCTCGAGACGCCTCAGCGGAAATGGGCCTCATCTCGCCTGGAGGGGAGAACCTCCTGGATTTTCTCGAGTTGCGGCAGGTCTTCTCGAGTTACGACGGGGACCACAGGGACCCGCTCTGGTGGCCTCAGGAAAGGCCAGTCCCCATGCGTGTTGCTAGGGGACCTCTCGGGATTCCTCTCCCGTCCATGCCGGGGCCTCAGTCCTTGTGTGGAGTCGGGGCCGGAACCTGAGGAGTGCTCTCCAGTGTTGCCATGGATCTTGGTGTGCTTCTGAGTCTCCCCAGGGGAGTCAGGCCTCGTCTCGAGTGGGGGCATGCACGTGCGCTTTCCTCCCGAGCTGCAGCAGTAGTGTCACGCTTCCTGTCACGTGGATCAAGGGATCTGTGGCTTTCCCTCGAGGCTGTCCCTCGAGGCTTTCCCACGAGGCTTTCCCACAGGGCTGTGCCACGTGCCACCTTGGTGTGAGTCGATCCTCGGCGTGAAAGACGAGCCGGTGAAGGGAAAAGAGTTTCCTCTGGAATGGACTGAGACATCTGGGGGACTCTTGGAATGGTGGTACGACCCTGGAGTTCCTCTCGCCGTTCCTGTTGAGAGGGCCTCCTCTTGAGATGCGACGGGAACGCCGGGAACTCTTTCCCGACGAAGCAGGGAAAGGATCCCTCATCTCGAGCTACGAGGCGGAAACGGGGCTCCTCTGGATGTGGGCGGGACCCTCGTGATTCCTCTCGAGTGGAGACGGCTAGGTCGGGGAACTTCTTGATTTGCACCAAGGGTGTGAAGGACCCTTTCGAACTTCCAGAGGTGAGGTGTGATCAGCCTCGAGACGCCTCAGCGGAAATGGGCCTCATCTCGCCTGGAGGGGAGAACCTCCTGGATTTTCTCGAGTTGCGGCAGGTCTTCTCGAGTTACGACGGGGACCTCAGGGACCCACTCTGGTGGCCTCAGGAAAGGCCAGTCCCCATGCGAGTTGCTAGGGGACCTCTCGGGATTCCTCTCCCGTCCATGCCGGGGCCTCAGTCCTTGTGTGGATTCGGGGCCGGAAACTGAGGATTGCTCTCCAGTGTTGCCATGGATCTTGGGGTGATTCTGAGTCTCCCCAGGGGAGTCAGGCCTCGTCTCGAGTGGGGGCATGCACGTGCGCTTTCTTCCCGAGCTGCAGCAGTAGTGTCACGCTTCCTGTCACGTGGATCAAGGGATCTGTGGCTTTCCCTCGAGGCTGTCCCTCGAGGCTTTCCCACGAGGCTTTCCCACAGGGCTGTGCCACGTGCCACCTTGGTGTGAGTCGATCCTCGGCGTGAAAGACGAGCCGGTGAAGGGAAAAGAGGTTCCTCTGGAATGGACTGAGACATCTGGGGGACTCTTGGAATGGTGGCACGACCCTGGAGTTCCTCTCGCCGTTCCTGTTGAGAGGGCCTCCTCTTGAGATGCGACGGGAACGCCGGGAACTCTTTCCCGACGAAGCAGGGAAAGGATCCCTCATCTCGAGCTACGAGGCGGAAACGGGGCTCCTCTGGATGTGGGCGGGACCCTCGTGATTCCTCTCGAGTGGAGACGGCTAGGTCGGGGAACTTCTTGATTTGCACCAAGGGTGTGAAGGACCCTTTCGAAGTTCCAGAGGTGAGGTGTGATCAGCCTCGAGACGCCTCAGCGGAAATGGGCCTCATCTCGCCTGGAGGGGAGAACCTCCTGGATTTTCTCGAGTTGCGGCAGGTCTTCTCGAGTTACGACGGGGACCTCAGGGACCCGCTCTGGTGGCCTCAGGAAAGGCCAGTCCCCATGCGAGTTTCTAGGGGACCTCTCGGGATTCCTCTCCCGTCCATGCCGGGGCCTCAGTCCTTGTGTGGAGTCGGGGCCGGAACCTGAGGATTGCTCTCCAGTGTTGCCATGGATCTTGGGGTGCTTCTGAGTCTCCCCAGGGTAGTCAGGCCTCGTCTCGAGTGGGGGCATGCACATGCGCTTTCCTCCCGAGCTGCAGCAGTAGTGTCACGCTTCTTGTCACGTGGATCAAGGGATCTGTGGCTTTCCCTCCAGGCTGTCCCTCGAGGCTTTCCCACGAGGCTTTCCCACAGGGCTGTGCCACGTGCCACCTTGGTGTGAGTCGATCCTCGGCGTGAAAGACGAGCCGGTGAAGGGAAAAGAGGTTCCTCTGGAATGGACTGAGACATCTGGGGGACTCTTGGAATGGTGGCACGACCCTGGAGTTCCTCTCGCCGTTCCTGTTGAGAGGGCCTCCTCTTGAGATGCGACGGGAACGCCGGGAACTCTTTCCCGACGAAGCAGGGAAAGGATCCCTCATCTCGAGCTACGAGGCGGAAACGGGGCTCCTCTGGATGTGGGCGGGACCCTCGTGATTCCTCTCGAGTGGAGACGGCTAGGTCGGGGAACTTCTTGATTTGCACCAAGGGGGTGAAGGACCCTTTCGAAGTTCCAGAGGTGAGGTGTGATCAGCCTCGAGACGCCTCAGCGGAAATGGGCCTCATCTCGCCTGGAGGGGAGAACCTCCTGGATTTTCTCGAGTTGCGGCACGTATTCTCGAGTTACGACGGGGACCTCAGGGACCCGCTCTGGTGGCCTCAGGAAAGGCCAGTCCCCATGCGAGTTGCTAGGGGACCGCTCGGGATTCCTCTCCCGTCCATGCCGGGGCCTCAGTCCTTGTGTGGAGTCGGGGCCGGAACCTGAGGATTCCTCTCCAGTGTTGCCATGGATCTTGGGGTGCTTCTGAGTCTCCCCAGGGGAGTCAGGCCTCGTGTCGAGTGGGGGCATGCACGTACGCTTTCCTCCCGAGCTGCAGCAGTAGTGTCACGCTTCCTGTCACGTGGATCAAGGGATCTGTGGCTTTCCCTCGAGGCTGTCCCTCGAGGCTTTCCCACGAGGCTTTCCCACAGGGCTGTGCCACGTGCCACCTTGGTGTGAGTCGATCCTCGGCGTGAAAGACGAGCCGGTGAAGGGAAAAGAGGTTCCTCTGGAATGGACTGAGACATCTGGGGGACTCTTGGAATGGTGGCACGACCCTGGAGTTCCTCTCGCCGTTCCTGTTGAGAGGGCCTCCTCTTGAGATGCGACGGGAACGCCGGGAACTCTTTCCCGACGAAGCAGGGAAAGGATCCCTCATCTCGAGCTACGAGGCGGAAACGGGGCTCCTCTGGATGTGGGCGGGACCCTCGTGATTCCTCTCGAGTGGAGACGGCTAGGTCGGGGAACTTCTTGATTTGCACCAAGGGTGTGAAGGACCCTTTCGAAGTTCCAGAGGTGAGGTGTGATCAGCCTCGAGACGCCTCAGCGGAAATGGGCCTCATCTCGCCTGGAGGGGAGAACCTCCTGGATTTTCTCGAGTTGCGGCAGGTCTTCTCGAGTTACGACGGGGACCTCAGGGACCCACTCTGGTGGCCTCAGGAAAGGCCAGTCCCCATGCGAGTTGCTAGGGGACCTCTCGGGATTCCTCTCCCGTCCATGCCGGGGCCTCAGTCCTTGTGTGGAGTCGGGGCCGGAACCTGAGGATTCCTCTCCAGTGTTGCCATGGATCTTGGGGTGATTCTGAGTCTCCCCAGGGGAGTCAGGCCTCGTCTCGAGTGGGGGCATGCACGTGCGCTTTCCTCCCGAGCTGCAGCAGTAGTGTCACGCTTCCTGTCACGTGGATCAAGGGATCTGTGGCTTTCCCTCGAGGCTGTCCCTCGAGGCTTTCCCACGAGGCTTTCCCACAGGGCTGTGCCACGTGCCACCTTGGTGTGAGTCGATCCTCGGCGTGAAAGACGAGCCGGTGAAGGGAAAAGAGGTTCCTCTGGAATGGACTGAGACATCTGGGGGACTCTTGGAATGGTGGCACGACCCTGGAGTTCCTCTCGCCGTTCCTGTTGAGAGGGCCTCCTCTTGAGATGCGACGGGAACGCCGGGAACTCTTTCCCGACGAAGCAGGGAAAGGATCCCTCATCTCGAGCTACGAGGCGGAAACGGGGCTCCTCTGGATGTGGGCGGGACCCTCGTGATTCCTCTCGAGTGGAGACGGCTAGGTCGGGGAACTTCTTGATTTGCACCAAGGGTGTGAAGGACCCTTTCGAACTTCCAGAGGTGAGGTGTGATCAGCCTCGAGACGCCTCAGCGGAAATGGGCCTCATCTCGCCTGGAGGGGAGAACCTCCTGGATTTTCTCGAGTTGCGGCAGGTCTTCTCGAGTTACGACGGGGACCTCAGGGACCCACTCTGGTGGCCTCAGGAAAGGCCAGTCCCCATGCGTGTTGCTAGGGGACCTCTCGGGATTCCTCTCCCGTCCATGCCGGGGCCTCAGTCCTTGTGTGGAGTCGGGGCCGGAACCTGAGGATTCCTCTCCAGTGTTGCCATGGATCTTGGGGTGATTCTGAGTCTCCCCAGGGGAGTCAGGCCTCGTCTCGAGTGGGGGCATGCACATGCGCTTTCCTCCCGAGCTGCAGCAGTAGTGTCACGCTTCCTGTCACGTGGATCAAGGGATCTGTGGCTTTCCCTCGAGGCTGTCCCTCGAGGCTTTCCCACGAGGCTTTCCCACAGGGCTGTGCCACGTGCCACCTTGGTGTGAGTCGATCCTCGGCGTGAAAGACGAGCCGGTGAAGGGAAAAGAGGTTCCTCTGGAATGGACTGAGACATCTGGGGGACTCTTGGAATGGTGGCACGACCCTGGAGTTCCTCTCGCCGTTCCTGTTGAGAGGGCCTCCTCTTGAGATGCGACGGGAACGCCGGGAACTCTTTCCCGACGAAGCAGGGAAAGGATCCCTCATCTCGAGCTACGAGGCGGAAACGGGGCTCCTCTGGATGTGGGCGGGACCCTCGTGATTGCTCTCGAGTGGAGACGGCTAGGTCGGGGAATTTCTTGATTTGCACCAAGGGTGTGAAGGACCCTTTCGAAGTTCCAGAGGTGAGGTGTGATCAGCCTCGAGACGCCTCAGCGGAAATGGGCCTCATCTCGCCTGGAGGGGAGAACCTCCTGGATTTTCTCGAGTTGCGGCAGGTCTTCTCGAGTTACGACGGGGACCTCAGGGACCCGCTCTGGTGGCCTCAGGAAAGGCCAGTCCCCATGCGAGTTGCTAGGGGACCTCTCGGAATTCCTCTCCCGTCCATGCCGGGGCCTCAGTCCTTGTGTGGAGTCGGGGCCGGAACCTGAGGATTGCTCTCCAGTGTTGCCATGGATCTTGGGGTGCTTCTGAGTCTCCCCAGGGGAGTCAGGCCTCGTCTCGAGTGGGGGCATGCACGTGCGCTTTCCTCCCGAGCTGCAGCAGTAGTGTCACGCTTCCTGTCACGTGGATCAAGGGATCTGTGGCTTTCCCTCGAGGCTGTCCCTCGAGGCTTTCCCACGAGGCTTTCCCAAAGGGCTGTGCCACGTGCCACCTTGGTGTGAGTCGATCCTCGGCGTGAAAGACGAGCCGGTGAAGGGAAAAGAGGTTCCTCTGGAATGGACTGAGACATCTGGGGGACTCTTGGAATGGTGGCACGACCCTGGAGTTCCTCTCGCCGTTCCTGTTGAGAGGGCCTCCTCTTGAGAGGCGACGGGAACGCCGGGAACTCTTTCCCGATGAAGCATGGAAAGGATCCCTCATCTCGAGCTACGAGGCGGAAACGGGGCTCCTCTGGATGTGGGCGGGACCCTCCTGATTCCTCTCGAGTGGAGACGGCTAGGTCGGGGAACTTCTTGATTTGCACCAAGGGTGTGAAGGACCCTTTCGAAGTTCCAGAGGTGAGGTGTGATCAGCCTCGAGACGCCTCAGCGGAAATGGGCCTCATCTCGCCTGGAGGGGAGAACCTCCTGGATTTTCTCGAGTTGCGGCAGGTCTTCTCGAGTTACGACGGGGACCTCAGGGACCCGCTCTGGTGGCCTCAGGAAAGGCCAGTCCCCATGCGAGTTGCTAGGGGACCTCTCGGGATTCCTCTCCCGTCCATGCCGGGGCCTCAGTCCTTGTGTGGAGTCGGGGCCGGAACCTGAGGATTCCTCTCCAGTGTTGCCATGGATCTTGGGGTGCTTCTGAGTCTCCCCAGGGGAGTCAGGCCTCGTCTCGAGTGGGGGCATGCACGTGCGCTTTCCTCCCGAGCTGCAGCAGTAGTGTCACGCTTCCTGTCACGTGGATCAAGGGATCTGTGGCTTTCCCTCGAGGCTGTCCCTCGAGGCTTTCCCACGAGGCTTTCCCACAGGGCTGTGCCACGTGCCACCTTGGTGTGAGTCGATCCTCGGCGTGAAAGACGAGCCGGTGAAGGGAAAAGAGGTTCCTCTGGAATGGACTGAGACATCTGGGGGACTCTTGGAATGGTGGCACGACCCTGGAGTTCCTCTCGCCGTTCCTGTTGAGAGGGCCTCCTCTTGAGATGCGACGGGAACGCCGGGAACTCTTTCCCGACGAAGCAGGGAAAGGATCCCTCATCTCGAGCTACGAGGCGGAAACGGGGCTCCTCTGGATGTGGGCGGGACCCTCGTGATTCCTCTCGAGTGGAGACGGCTAGGTCGGGGAACTTCTTGATTTGCACCAAGGGTGTGAAGGACCCTTTCGAAGTTCCAGAGGTGAGGTGTGATCAGCCTCGAGACGCCTCAGCGGAAATGGGCCTCATCTCGCCTGGAGGGGAGAACCTCCTGGATTTTCTCGAGTTGCAGCAGGTCTTCTCGAGTTACGACGGGGACCTCAGGGACCCACTCTGGTGGCCTCAGGAAAGGCCAGTCCCCATGCGAGTTGCTAGGGGACCTCTCGGGATTCCTCTCCCGTCCATGCCGGGGCCTCAGTCCTTGTGTGGAGTCGGGGCCGGAACCTGAGGATTCCTCTCCAGTGTTGCCATGGATCTTGGGGTGATTCTGAGTCTCCCCAGGGGAGTCAGGCCTCGTCTCGAGTGGGGGCATGCACGTGCGCTTTCCTCCCGAGCTGCAGCAGTAGTGTCACGCTTCCTGTCACGTGGATCAAGGGATCTGTGGCTTTCCCTCGAGGCTGTCCCTCGAGGCTTTCCCACGAGGCTTTCCCACAGGGCTGTGCCACGTGCCACCTTGGTGTGAGTCGATCCTCGGCGTGAAAGACGAGCCGGTGAAGGGAAAAGAGGTTCCTCTGGAATGGACTGAGACATCTGGGGGACTCTTGGAATGGTGGCACGACCCTGGAGTTCCTCTCGCCGTTCCTGTTGAGAGGGCCTCCTCTTGAGATGCGACGGGAACGCCGGGAACTCTTTCCCGACGAAGCAGGGAAAGGATCCTTCATCTCGAGCTACGAGGCGGAAACGGGGCTCCTCTGGATGTGGGCGGGACCCTCGTGATTCCTCTCGAGTGGAGACGGCTAGGTCGGGGAACTTCTTGATTTGCACCAAGGGTGTGAAGGACCCTTTCGAAGTTCCAGAGGTGAGGTGTGATCAGCCTCGAGACGCCTCAGCGGAAATGGGCCTCATCTCGCCTGGAGGGGAGAACCTCCTGGATTTTCTCGAGTTGTGGCAGGTCTTCTCGAGTTACGACGGGGACCTCAGGGACCCACTCTGGTGGCCTCAGGAAAGGCCAGTCCCCATGCGAGTTGCTAGGGGACCTCTCGGGATTCCTCTCCCGTCCATGCCGGGGCCTCAGTCCTTGTGTGGAGTCGGGGCCGGAACCTGAGGATTCCTCTCCAGTGTTGCCATGGATCTTGGGGTGATTCTGAGTCTCCCCAGGGGAGTCAGGCCTCGTCTCGAGTGGGGGCATGCACGTGCACTTTCCTCCCGAGCTGCAGCAGTAGTGTCACGCTTCCTGTCACGTGGATCAAGGGATCTGTGGCTTTCCCTCGAGGCTGTCCCTCGAGGCTTTCCCACGAGGCTTTCCCACAGGGCTGTGCCACGTGCCACCTTGGTGTGAGTCGATCCTCGGCGTGAAAGACGAGCCGGTGAAGGGAAAAGAGGTTCCTCTGGAATGGACTGAGACATCTGGGGGACTCTTGGAATGGTGGCACGACCCTGGAGTTCCTCTCGCCGTTCCTGTTGAGAGGGCCTCCTCTTGAGATGCGACGGGAACGCCGGGAACTCTTTCCCGACGAAGCAGGGAAAGGATCCCTCATCTCGAGCTACGAGGCGGAAACGGGGCTCCTCTGGATGTGGGCGGGACCCTCGTGATTCCTCTCGAGTGGAGACGGCTAGGTCGGGGAACTTCTTGATTTGCACCAAGGGTGTGAAGGACCCTTTCGAAGTTCCAGAGGTGAGGTGTGATCAGCCTCGAGACGCCTCAGCGGAAATGGGCCTCATCTCGCCTGGAGGGGAGAACCTCCTGGATTTTCTCGAGTTGCGGCAGGTCTTCTCGAGTTACGACGGGGACCTCAGGGACCCGCTCTGGTGGCCTCAGGAAAGGCCAGTCCCCATGCGAGTTGCTAGGGGACCTCTCGGGATTCCTCTCCCGTCCATGCCGGGGCCTCAGTCCTTGTGTGGAGTCGGGGCCGGAACCTGAGGATTGCTCTCCAGTGTTGCCATGGATCTTGGGGTGCTTCTGAGTCTCCCCAGGGGAGTCAGGCCTCGTCTCGAGTGGGGGCATGCACGTGCGCTTTCCTCCCGAGCTGCAGCAGTAGTGTCACGCTTCCTGTCACGTGGATCAAGGGATCTGTGGCTTTCCCTCGAGGCTGTCTCTCGAGGCTTTCCCACGAGGCTTTCCCAAAGGGCTGTGCCACGTGCCACCTTGGTGTGAGTCGATCCTCGGCGTGAAAGACGAGCCGGTGAAGGGAAAAGAGGTTCCTCTGGAATGGACTGAGACATCTGGGGGACTCTTGGAATGGTGGCACGACCCTGGAGTTCCTCTCGCCGTTCCTGTTGAGAGGGCCTCCTCTTGAGAGGCGACGGGAACGCCGGGAACTCTTTCCCGATGAAGCATGGAAAGGATCCCTCATCTCGAGCTACGAGGCGGAAACGGGGCTCCTCTGGATGTGGGCGGGACCCTCGTGATTCCTCTCGAGTGGAGACGGCTAGGTCGGGGAACTTCTTGATTTGCACCAAGGGTGTGAAGGACCCTTTCGAAGTTCCAGAGGTGAGTTGTGATCAGCCTCGAGACGCCTCAGCGGAAATGGGCCTCATCTCGCCTGGAGGGGAGAACCTCCTGGATTTTCTCGAGTTGCGGCAGGTCTTCTCGAGTTACGATGGGGACCACAGGGACCCGCTCTGGTGGCCTCAGGAAAGGCCAGTCACCATGCGAGTTGCTAGGGGATCTCTCGGGATTCCTCTCCCGTCCATGCCGGGGCCTCAGTCCTTGTGTGGAGTCGGGGCCGGAACCTTAGGATTGCTCTCCAGTGTTGCCATGGATCTTGGGGTGCTTCTGAGTCTCCCCAGGGGAGTCAGGCCTCGTCTCGAGTGGGGGCATGCACGTGCGCTTTCCTCCCGAGCTGCAGCAGTAGTGTCACGCTTCTTGTCACGTGGATCAAGGGATCTGTGGCTTTCCCTCGAGGCTGTCCCTCGAGGCTTTCACACGAGGCTTTCCCACAGGGATGTGCCACGTGCCACCTTGGTGTGAGTCGATCCTCGGTGTGAAGGACGAGCCGGTGAAGGGAAAAGAGGTTCCTCTGGAATGGACTGAGACATCTGGGGGACTCTTGGAATGGTGGCACGACCCTGGAGTTCCTCTCGCCGTTCCTGTTGAGAGGGCCTCCTCTTGAGATGCGACGGGAACGCCGGGAACTCTTTCCCGACGAAGCAGGGAAAGGATCCCTCATCTCGAGCTACGAGGCGGAAACGGGGCTCCCCTGGATGTGGGCGGGACCCTCGTGATTCCTCTCGAGTGGAGACGGCTAGGTCGGGGAACTTCTTGATTTGCACCAAGGGTGTGAAGGACCCTTTCGAAGTTCCAGAGGTGAGGTTTGATCAGCCTCGAGACGCCTCAGCGGAAATGGGCCTCATCTCGCCTGGAGGGGAGAACCTCCTGGATTTTCTCGAGTTGCGGCAGGACTTCTCGAGTTACGACGGGGACCACAGGGACCCGCTCTGGTGGCCTCAGGAAAGGCCAGTCCCCATGCGTGTTGCTATGGGACCTCTCGGGATTCCTCTCCCGTCCATGCCGGGGCCTCAGTCCTTGTGTGGAGTCGGGGCCGGAACCTGAGGATTCCTCTCCAGTGTTGCCATGGATCTTGGGGTGCTTCTGAGTCTCCCCAGGGGAGTCAGGCCTCGTCTCGAGTGGGGGCATGCACGTGCGCTTTCCTCCCGAGCTGCAGCAGTAGTGTCACGCTTCCTGTCACGTGGATCAAGGGATCTGTGGCTTTCCCTCGAGGCTTTCCCACGAGGCTTTCCCACAGGGCTGTGCCACGTGCCACCTTGGTGTGAGTCGATCCTCGGTGTGAAGGACGAGCCGGTGAAGGGAAAAGAGGTTCCTCTGGAATGGACTGAGACATCTGGGGGACTCTTGGAATGGTGGCACGACCCTGGAGTTCCTCTCGCCGTTCCTGTTGAGAGGGCCTCCTCTTGAGATGCGACGGGAACGCCGGGAACTCTTTCCCGACGAAGCAGGGAAAGGATCCCTCATCTCGAGCTACGAGGCGGAAACGGGGCTCCTCTGGATGTGGGCGGGACCCTCGTGATTCCTCTCGAGTGGAGACGGCTAGGTCGGGGAACTTCTTGATTTGCACCAAGGGTGTGAAGGACCCTTTCGAAGTTCCAGAGGTGAGTTGTGATCAGCCTCGAGACGCCTCAGCGGAAATGGGCCTCATCTCGCCTGGAGGGGAGAACCTCCTGGATTTTCTCGAGTTGCGGCAGGTCTTCTCGAGTTACGATGGGGACCACAGGGACCCGCTCTGGTGGCCTCAGGAAAGGCCAGTCACCATGCGAGTTGCTAGGGGACCTCTCGGGATTCCTCTCCCGTCCATGCCGGGGCCTCAGTCCTTGTGTGGAGTCGGGGCCGGAACCTTAGGATTGCTCTCCAGTGTTGCCATGGATCTTGGGGTGCTTCTGAGTCTCCCCAGGGGAGTCAGGCCTCGTCTCGAGTGGGGGCATGCACGTGCGCTTTCCTCCCGAGCTGCAGCAGTAGTGTCACGCTTCTTGTCACGTGGATCAAGGGATCTGTGGCTTTCCCTCGAGGCTGTCCCTCGAGGCTTTCCCACGAGGCTTTCCCACAGGGCTGTGCCACGTGCCACCTTGGTGTGAGTCGATCCTCGGTGTGAAGGACGAGCCGGTGAAGGGAAAAGAGTTTCCTCTGGAATGGACTGAGACATCTGGGGGACTCTTGGAATGGTGGCACGACCCTGGAGTTCCTCTCGCCGTTCCTGTTGAGAGGGCCTCCTCTTGAGATGCGACGGGAACGCCGGGAACTCTTTCCCGACGAAGCAGGGAAAGGATCCCTCATCTCGAGCTACGAGGCGGAAACGGGGCTCCTCTGGATGTGGGCGGGACCCTCGTGATTCCTCTCGAGTGGAGACGGCTAGGTCGGGGAACTTCTTGATTTGCACCAAGGGTGTGAAGGACCCTTTCGAAGTTCCAGAGGTGAGGTTTTATCAGCCTCGAGACGCCTCAGCGGAAATGGGCCTCATCTCGCCTGGAGGGGAGAACCTCCTGGATTTTCTCGAGTTGCGGCAGGACTTCTCGAGTTACGACGGGGACCACAGGGACCCGCTCTGGTGGCCTCAGGAAAGGCCAGTCCCCATGCGTGTTGCTAGGGGACCTCTCGGGATTCCTCTCCCGTCCATGCCGGGGCCTCAGTCCTTGTGTGGAGTCGGGGCCGGAACCTGAGGATTCCTCTCCAGTGTTGCCATGGATCTTGGGGTGCTTCTGAGTCTCCCCAGGGGAGTCAGGCCTCGTCTCGAGTGGGGGCATGCACGTGCGCTTTCCTCCCGAGCTGCAGCAGTAGTGTCACGCTTCCTGTCACGTGGATCAAGGGATCTGTGGCTTTCCCTCGAGGCTTTCCCACGAGGCTTTCCCACAGGGCTGTGCCACGTGCCACCTTGGTGTGAGTGGATCCTCGGTGTGAAGGACGAGCCGGTGAAGGGAAAAGAGGTTCCTCTGGAATGGACTGAGACATCTGGGGGACTCTTGGAATGGTGGCACGACCCTGGAGTTCCTCTCGCCGTTACTGTTGAGAGGGCCTCCTCTTGAGATGCGACGGGAACGCCGGGAACTCTTTCCCGACGAAGCAGGGAAAGGATCCCTCATCTCGAGCTACGAGGCGGAAACGGGGCTCCTCTGGATGTGGGCGGGACCCTCGTGATTCCTCTCGAGTGGAGACGGCTAGGTCGGGGAACTTCTTGATTTGCACCAAGGGTGTGAAGGACCCTTTCGAAGTTCCAGAGGTGAGGTGTGATCAGCCTCGAGACGCCTCAGCGGAAATGGGCCTCATCTCGCCTGGAGGGGAGAACCTCCTGGATTTTCTCGAGTTGCGGCAGGTCTTCTCGAGTTACGACGGGGACCTCAGGGACCCGCTCTGGTGGCCTCAGGAAAGGCCAGTCCCCATGCGAGTTTCTAGGGGACCTCTCGGGATTCCTCTCCCGTCCATGCCGGGGCCTCATTCCTTGTGTGGAGTCGGGGCTGGAACCTGAGGATTCCTCTCCAGTGTTGCCATGGATCTTGGGGTGCTTCTGAGTCTCCCCAGGGGAGTCAGGCCTCGTCTCGAGTGGGGGCATGCACGTGCGCTTTCCTCCCGAGCTGCAGCAGTAGTGTCACGCTTCCTGTCACGTGGATCAAGGGATCTGTGGCTTTCCCTCGAGGCTGTCCCTCGAGGCTTTCCCACGAGGCTTTCCCACAGGGCTGTGCCACGTGCCACCTTGGTGTGAGTCGATCCTCGGCGTGAAAGACGAGCCGGTGAAGGGAAAAGAGGTTCCTCTGGAATGGACTGAGACATCTGGGGGACTCTTGGAATGGTGGCACGACCCTGGAGTTCCTCTCGCCGTTCCTGTTGAGAGGGCCTCCTCTTGAGGTGCGACGGGAACGCCGGGAACTCTTTCCCGACGAAGCAGGGAAAGGATCCCTCATCTCGAGCTACGAGGCGGAAACGGGGCTCCTCTGGATGTGGGCGGGACCCTCGTGATTCCTCTCGAGTGGAGACGGCTAGGTCGGGGAACTTCTTGATTTGCACCAAGGGTGTGAAGGACCCTTTCGAAGTTCCAGAGGTGAGGTGTGATCAGCCTCGAGACGCCTCAGCGGAAATGGGCCTCATCTCGCCTGGAGGGGAGAACCTCCTGGATTTTCTCGAGTTGCGGCAGGTCTTCTCGAGTTACGACGGGGACCTCAGGGACCCGCTCTGGTGGCCTCAGGAAGGCCAGTCCCCATGCGAGTTTCTAGGGGACCTCTCGGGATTTCTCTCCCGTCCATGCCGGGGCCTCAGTCCTTGTGTGGAGTCGGGGCCGGAACCTGAGGATTGCTCTCCAGTGTTGTCATGGATCTTGGGGTGCTTCTGAGTCTCCCCAGGGGAGTCAGGCCTCGTCTCGAGTGGGGGCATGCACGTGCGCTTTCCTCCCGAGCTGCAGCAGTAGTGTCACGCTTCCTGTCACGTGGATCAAGGGATCTGTGGCTTTCCCTCGAGGCTGTCCCTCGAGGCTTTCCCACGAGGCTTTCCCACAGGGCTGTGCCACGTGCCACCTTGGTGTGAGTCGATCCTCGGTGTGAAAGACGAGCCGGTGAAGGGAAAAGAGGTTCCTCTGGAATGGACTGAGACATCTGGGGGACTCTTGGAATGGTGGCACGACCCTGGAGTTCCTCTCGCCGTTCCTGTTGAGAGGGCCTCCTCTTGAGATGCGACGGGAACGCCGGGAACTCTTTCCCGACGAAGCAGGGAAAGGATCCCTCATCTCGAGCTACGAGGCGGAAACGGGGCTCCTCTGGATGTGGGCGGGACCCTCGTGATTCCTCTCGAGTGGAGACGGCTAGGTCGGGGAACTTCTTGATTTGCACCAAGGGTGTGAAGGACCCTTTCGAAGTTCCAGAGGTGAGGTGTGATCAGCCTCGAGACGCCTCAGCGGAAATGGGCCTCATCTCGCCTGGAGGGGAGAACCTCCTGGATTTTCTCGAGTTGCGGCAGGTCTTCTCGAGTTACGACGGGGACCACAGGGACCCGCTCTGGTGGCCTCAGGAAAGGCCAGTCCCCATGCGAGTTGCTAGGGGACCTCTCGGATTCCTCTCCCGTCCATGCCGGGGCCTCAGTCCTTGTGTGGAGTCGGGGCCGGAACCTGAGGATTCCTCTCCAGTGTTGCCATGGATCTTGGGGTGCTTCTGAGTCTCCCCAGGGGAGTCAGGCCTCGTCTCGAGTGGGGGGCATGCACGTGCGCTTTCCTCCCGAGCTGCAGCAGTAGTGTCACGCTTCCTGTCACGTGGATCAAGGGATCTGTGGCTTTCCCTCGAGGCTTTCCCACGAGGCTTTCCCACAGGGCTGTGCCACGTGCCACCTTGGTGTGAGTCGATCCTCGGTGTGAAGGACGAGCCGGTGAAGGGAAAAGAGGTTCCTCTGGAATGGACTGAGACATCTGGGGGACTCTTGGAATGGTGGCACGACCCTGGAGTTCCTCTCGCCGTTCCTGTTGAGAGGGCCTCCTCTTGAGATGCGACGGGAACGCCGGGAACTCTTTCCCGACGAAGCAGGGAAAGGATCCCTCATCTCGAGCTACGAGGCGGAAACGGGGCTCCTCTGGATGTGGGCGGGACCCTCGTGATTCCTCTCGAGTGGAGACGGCTAGGTCGGGGAACTTCTTGATTTGCACCAAGGGTGTGAAGGACCCTTTCGAAGTTCCAGAGGTGAGGTTTGATCAGCCTCGAGACGCCTCAGCGGAAATGGGCCTCATCTCGCCTGGAGGGGAGAACCTCCTGGATTTTCTCGAGTTGCGGCAGGTCTTCTCGAGTTACGACGGGGACCACAGGGACCCGTTCTGGTGGCCTCAGGAAAGGCCATTCCCCATGCGTGTTGCTAGGGGACCTCTCGGGATTCCTCTCCCGTCCATGCCTGGGCCTCAGTCCTTGTGTGGAGTCGGGGCGGAACCTGAGGATTCCTCTCCAGTGTTGCCATGGATCTTGGGGTGCTTCTGAGTCTCCCCAGGGGAGTCAGGCCTCGTCTCGAGTGGGGGCATGCACGTGCGCTTTCCTCCCGAGCTGCAGCAGTAGTGTCACGCTTCCTGTCACGTGGATCAAGGGATCTGTGGCTTTCCCTCGAGGCTGTCCCTCGAGGCTTTCCCACGAGGCTTTCCCACAGGGCTGTGCCACGTGCCACTTGGTGTGAGTCGATCCTCGGCGTGAAAGACGAGCCGGTGAAGGGGAAAAGAGGTTCCTCTGGAATGGACTGAGACATCTGGGGGACTCTTGGAATGGTGGCACGACCCTGGAGTTCCTCTCGCCGTTCCTGTTGAGAGGGCCTCCTCTTGAGATGCGACGGGAACGCCGGGGACCTCTTTCCCGACGAAGCAGGGAAAGGATCCCTCATCTCGAGCTACGAGGCGGAAACGGGGCTCCTCTGGATGTGGGCGGGACCCTCGTGATTCCTCTCGAGTGGAGACGGCTAGGTCGGGGAACTTCTTGATTTGCACCAAGGGTGTGAAGGACCCTTTCGAAGTTCCAGAGGTGAGTTGTGATCAGCCTCGAGACGCCTCAGCGGAAATGGGCCTCATCTCGCCTGGAGGGGAGAACCTCCTGGATTTTCTCGAGTTGCGGCAGGTCTTCTCGAGTTACGATGGGGACCACAGGGACCCGCTCTGGTGGCCTCAGGAAAGGCCAGTCACCATGCGAGTTGCTAGGGGACCTCTCGGGATTCCTCTCCCGTCCATGCCGGGGCCTCAGTCCTTGTGTGGAGTCGGGGCCGGAACCTTAGGATTGCTCTCCAGTGTTGCCATGGATCTTGGGGTGCTTCTGAGTCTCCCCAGGGGAGTCAGGCCCTCGTCTCGAGTGGGGGCATGCACGTGCGCTTTCCTCCCGAGCTGCAGCAGTAGTGTCACGCTTCTTGTCACGTGGATCAAGGGATCTGTGGCTTTCCCTCGAGGCTGTCCCTCGAGGCTTTCCCACGAGGCTTTCCCACAGGGCTGTGCCACGTGCCACCTTGGTGTGAGTCGATCCTCGGTGTGAAGGACGAGCCGGTGAAGGGAAAAGAGGTTCCTCTGGAATGGACTGAGACATCTGGGGGACTCTTGGAATGGTGGCACGACCCTGGAGTTCCTCTCGCCGTTCCTGTTGAGAGGGCCTCCTCTTGAGATGCGACGGGAACGCCGGGAACTCTTTCCCGACGAAGCAGGGAAAGGATCCCTCATCTCGAGCTACGAGGCGGAAACGGGGCTCCTCTGGATGTGGGCGGGACCCTCGTGATTCCTCTCGAGTGGAGACGGCTAGGTCGGGGAACTTCTTGATTTGCACCAAGGGTGTGAAGGACCCTTTCGAAGTTCCAGAGGTGAGGTTTGATCAGCCTCGAGACGCCTCAGCGGAAATGGGCCTCATCTCGCCTGGAGGGGAGAACCTCCTGGATTTTCTCGAGTTGCGGCAGGACTTCTCGAGTTACGACGGGGACCACAGGGACCCGCTCTGGTGGCCTCAGGAAAGGCCAGTCCCCATGCGTGTTGCTAGGGGACCTCTCGGGATTCCTCTCCCGTCCATGCCGGGGCCTCAGTCCTTGTGTGGAGTCGGGGCCGGAACCTGAGGATTCCTCTCCAGTGTTGCCATGGATCTTGGGGTGCTTCTGAGTCTCCCCAGGGGAGTCAGGCCTCGTCTCGAGTGGGGGCATGCACGTGCGCTTTCCTCCCGAGCTGCAGCAGTAGTGTCACGCTTCCTGTCACGTGGATCAAGGGATCTGTGGCTTTCCCTCGAGGCTTTCCCACGAGGCTTTCCCACAGGGCTGTGCCACGTGCCACCTTGGTGTGAGTCGATCCTCGGTGTGAAGGACGAGCCGGTGAAGGGAAAAGAGGTTCCTCTGGAATGGACTGAGACATCTGGGGGACTCTTGAATGGTGGCACGACCCTGGAGTTCCTCTCGCCGTTCCTGTTGAGAGGGCCTCCTCTTGAGATGTGACGGGAACGCCGGGAACTCTTTCCCGACGAAGCAGGGAAAGGATCCCTCATCTCGAGCTACGAGGCGGAAACGGGGCTCCTCTGGATGTGGGCGGGACCCTCGTGATTCCTCTCGAGTGGAGACGGCTAGGTCGGGGAACTTCTTGATTTGCACCAAGGGTGTGAAGGACCCTTTCGAAGTTCCAGAGGTGAGGTTTGATCAGCCTCGAGACGCCTCAGCGGAAATGGGCCTCATCTCGCCTGGAGGGGAGAACCTCCTGGATTTTCTCGAGTTGCGGCAGGTCTTCTCGAGTTACGACGGGGACCACAGGGACCCGCTCTGGTGGCCTCAGGAAAGGCCAGTCCCATGCGTGTTGCTAGGGGACCTCTCGGGATTCCTCTCCCGTCCATGCCTGGGCCTCAGTCCTTGTGTGGAGTCGGGGCCGGAACCTGAGGATTCCTCTCCAGTGTTGCCATGGATCTTGGGGTGCTTCTGAGTCTCCCCAGGGGAGTCAGGCCTCGTCTCGAGTGGGGGCATGCACGTGCGCTTTCCTCCCGAGCTGCAGCAGTAGTGTCACGCTTCCTGTCACGTGGATCAAGGGATCTGTGGCTTTCCCTCGAGGCTGTCCCTCGAGGCTTTCCCACGAGGCTTTCCCACAGGGCTGTGCCACGTGCCACCTTGGTGTGAGTCGATCCTCGGCGTGAAAGACGAGCCGGTGAAGGGAAAAGAGGTTCCTCTGGAATGGACTGAGACATCTGGGGGACTCTTGGAATGGGTGGCACGACCCTGGAGTTCCTCTCGCCGTTCCTGTTGAGAGGGCCTCCTCTTGAGATGCGACGGGAACGCCGGGAACTCTTTCCCGACGAAGCAGGGAAAGGATCCCTCATCTCGAGCTACGAGGCGGAAACGGGGCTCCTCTGGATGTGGGCGGGACCCTCGTGATTCCTCTCGAGTGGAGACGGCTAGGTCGGGGAACTTCTTGATTTGCACCAAGGGTGTGAAGGACCCTTTCGAAGTTCCAGAGGTGAGGTGTGATCAGCCTCGAGACGCCTCAGCGGAAATGGGCCTCATCTCGCCTGGAGGGGAGAACCTCCTGGATTTTCTCGAGTTGCGGCAGGTCTTCTCGAGTTACGATGGGGACCACAGGGACCCGCTCTGGTGGCCTCAGGAAAGGCCAGTCACCATGCGAGTTGCTAGGGGACCTCTCGGGATTCCTCTCCCGTCCATGCCGGGGCCTCAGTCCTTGTGTGGAGTCGGGGCCGGAACCTTAGGATTGCTCTCCAGTGTTGCCATGGATCTTGGGGTGCTTCTGAGTCTCCCCAGGGGAGTCAGGCCTCGTCTCGAGTGGGGGCATGCACGTGCACTTTCCTCCCGAGCTGCAGCAGTAGTGTCACGCTTCTTGTCACGTGGATCAAGGGATCTGTGACTTTCCCTCGAGGCTGTCCCTCGAGGCTTTCCCACGAGGCTTTCCCACAGGGCTGTGCCACGTGCCACCTTGGTGTGAGTCGATCCTCGGTGTGAAGGACGAGCCGGTGAAGGGAAAAGAGGTTCCTCTGGAATGGACTGAGACATCTGGGGGACTCTTGGAATGGTGGCACGACCCTGGAGTTCCTCTCGCCGTTCCTGTTGAGAGGGCCTCCTCTTGAGATGTGACGGGAACGCCGGGAACTCTTTCCCGACGAAGCAGGGAAAGGATCCCTCATCTCGAGCTACGAGGCGGAAACGGGGCTCCTCTGGATGTGGGCGGGACCCTCGTGATTCCTCTCGAGTGGAGACGGCTAGGTCGGGGAACTTCTTGATTTGCACCAAGGGTGTGAAGGACCCTTTCGAAGTTCCAGAGGTGAGGTTTGATCAGCCTCGAGACGCCTCAGCGGAAATGGGCCTCATCTCGCCTGGAGGGGAGAACCTCCTGGATTTTCTCGAGTTGCGGCAGGACTTCTCGAGTTACGACGGGGACCACAGGGACCCGCTCTGGTGGCCTCAGGAAAGGCCAGTCCCCATGCGTGTTGCTAGGGGACCTCTCGGGATTCCTCTCCCGTCCATGCCGGGGCCTCAGTCCTTGTGTGGAGTCGGGGCCGGAACCTGAGGATTCCTCTCCAGTGTTGCCATGGATCTTGGGGTGCTTCTGAGTCTCCCCAGGGGAGTCAGGCCTCGTCTCGAGTGGGGGCATGCACGTGCGCTTTCCTCCCGAGCTGCAGCAGTAGTGTCACGCTTCCTGTCACGTGGATCAAGGGATCTGTGGCTTTCCCTCGAGGCTTTCCCACGAGGCTTTCCCACAGGGCTGTGCCACGTGCCACCTTGGTGTGAGTCGATCCTCGGTGTGAAGGACGAGCCGGTGAAGGGAAAAGAGGTTCCTCTGGAATGGACTGAGACATCTGGGGGACTCTTGGAATGGTGGCACGACCCTGGAGTTCCTCTCGCCGTTCCTGTTGAGAGGGCCTCCTCTTGAGATGTGACGGGAACGCCGGGAACTCTTTCCCGACGAAGCAGGGAAAGGATCCCTCATCTCGAGCTACGAGGCGGAAACGGGGCTCCTCTGGATGTGGGCGGGACCCTCGTGATTCCTCTCGAGTGGAGACGGCTAGGTCGGGGAACTTCTTGATTTGCACCAAGGGTGTGAAGGACCCTTTCGAAGTAACAGAGGTGAGGTTTGATCAGCCTCGAGACGCCTCAGCGGAAATGGGCCTCATCTCGCCTGGAGGGGAGAACCTCCTGGATTTTCTCGAGTTGCGGCAGGTCTTCTCGAGTTACGACGGGGACCACAGGGACCCGCTCTGGTGGCCTCAGGAAAGGCCAGTCCCCATGCGTGTTGCTAGGGGACCTCTCGGGATTCCTCTCCCGTCCATGCCTGGGCCTCAGTCCTTGTGTGGAGTCGGGGCCGGAACCTGAGGATTCCTCTCCAGTGTTGCCATGGATCTTGGGGTGCTTCTGAGTCTCCCCAGGGGAGTCAGGCCTCGTCTCGAGTGGGGGCATGCACGTGCGCTTTCCTCCCGAGCTGCAGCAGTAGTGTCACGCTTCCTGTCACGTGGATCAAGGGATCTGTGGCTTTCCCTCGAGGCTGTCCCTCGAGGCTTTCCCACGAGGCTTTCCCACAGGGCTGTGCCACGTGCCACCTTGGTGTGAGTCGATCCTCGGCGTGAAAGACGAGCCGGTGAAGGGAAAAGAGGTTCCTCTGGAATGGACTGAGACATCTGGGGGACTCTTGGAATGGTGGCACGACCCTGGAGTTCCTCTCGCCGTTCCTGTTGAGAGGGCCTCCTCTTGAGATGCGACGGGAACGCCGGGAACTCTTTCCCGACGAAGCAGGGAAAGGATCCCTCATCTCGAGCTACGAGGCGGAAACGGGGCTCCTCTGGATGTGGGCGGGACCCTCGTGATTCCTCTCGAGTGGAGACGGCTAGGTCGGGGAACTTCTTGATTTGCACCAAGGGTGTGAAGGACCCTTTCGAAGTTCCAGAGGTGAGGTGTGATCAGCCTCGAGACGCCTCAGCGGAAATGGGCCTCATCTCGCCTGGAGGGGAGAACCTCCTGGATTTTCTCGAGTTGCGGCAGGTCTTCTCGAGTTACGACGGGGACCTCAGGGACCCGCTCTGGTGGCCTCAGGAAAGGCCAGTCCCCATGCGAGTTTCTAGGGGACCTCTCGGGATTCCTCTCCCGTCCATGCCGGGGCCTCAGTCCTTGTGTGGAGTCGGGGCCGGAACCTGAGGATTCCTCTCCAGTGTTGCCATGGATCTTGGGGTGCTTCTGAGTCTCCCCAGGGGAGTCAGGCCTCGTCTCGAGTGGGGGGCATGCACGTGCGCTTTCCTCCCGAGCTGCAGCAGTAGTGTCACGCTTCTTGTCACGTGGATCAAGGGATCTGTGGCTTTCCCTCGAGGCTGTCCCTCGAGGCTTTCCCACGAGGCTTTCCCACAGGGCTGTGCCACGTGCCACCTTGGTGTGAGTCGATCCTCGGTGTGAAAGACGAGCCGGTGAAGGGAAAAGAGGTTCCTCTGGAATGGACTGAGACATCTGGGGGACTCTTGGAATGGTGGCACGACCCTGGAGTTCCTCTCGCCGTTCCTGTTGAGAGGGCCTCCTCTTGAGATGCGACGGGAACGCCGGGAACTCTTTCCCGACGAAGCAGGGAAAGGATCCCTCATCTCGAGCTACGAGGCGGAAACGGGGCTCCTCTGGATGTGGGCGGGACCCTCGTGATTCCTCTCGAGTGGAGACGGCTAGGTCGGGGAACTTCTTGATTTGCACCAAGGGTGTGAAGGACCCTTTCGAAGTTCCAGAGGTGAGGTGTGATCAGCCTCGAGACGCCTCAGCGGAAATGGGCCTCATCTCGCCTGGAGGGGAGAACCTCCTGGATTTTCTCGAGTTGCGGCAAGTCTTCTCGAGTTACGACGGGGACCACAGGGACCCGCTCTGGTGGCCTCAGGAAAGGCCAGTCCCCATGCGTGTTGCTAGGGGACCTCTCGGGATTCCTCTCCCGTCCATGCCGGGGCCTCAGTCCTTGTGTGGAGTCGGGGCCGGAACCTGAGGATTCCTCTCCAGTGTTGCCATGGATCTTGGGGTGCTTCTGAGTCTCCCCAGGGGAGTCAGGCCTCGTCTCGAGTGGGGGCATGCACGTGCGCTTTCCTCCCGAGCTGCAGCAGTAGTGTCACGCTTCCTGTCACGTGGATCAAGGGATCTGTGGCTTTCCCTCGAGGCTGTCCCTCGAGGCTTTCCCACGAGGCTTTCCCACAGGGCTGTGCCACGTGCCACCTTGGTGTGAGTCGATCCTCGGCGTGAAAGACGAGCCGGTGAAGGGAAAAGAGGTTCCTCTCGAATGGACTGAGACATCTGGGGGACTCTTGGAATGGTGGCACGACCCTGGAGTTCCTCTCGCCGTTCCTGTTGAGAGGGCCTCCTCTTGAGATGCGACGGGAACGCCGGGAACTCTTTCCCGACGAAGCAGGGAAAGGATCCCTCATCTCGAGCTACGAGGCGGAAACGGGGCTCCTCTGGATGTGGGCGGGACCCTCGTGATTCCTCTCGAGTGGAGACGGCTAGGTCGGGGAACTTCTTGATTTGCACCAAGGGTGTGAAGGACCCTTTCGAAGTTCCAGAGGTGAGGTGTGATCAGCCTCGAGACGCCTCAGCGGAAATGGGCCTCATCTCGCCTGGAGGGGAGAACCTCCTGGATTTTCTCGAGTTGCGGCAGGTCTTCTCGAGTTACGACGGGGACCACAGGGACCCACTCTGGTGGCCTCAGGAAAGGCCAGTCCCCATGCGTGTTGCTAGGGGACCTCTCGGGATTCCTCTCCCGTCCATGCCGGGGCCTCAGTCCTTGTGTGGAGTCGGGGCCGGAACCTGAGGATTCCTCTCCAGTGTTGCCATGGATCTTGGGGTGCTTCTGAGTCTCCCCAGGGGAGTCAGGCCTCGTCTCGAGTGGGGGCATGCACGTGCGCTTTCCTCCCGAGCTGCAGCAGTAGTGTCACGCTTCCTGTCACGTGGATCAAGGGATCTGTGGCTTTCCCTCGAGGCTGTCCCTCGAGGCTTTCCAACGAGGCTTTCCCACAGGGCTGTGCCACGTGCCACCTTGGTGTGAGTCGATCCTCGGCGTGAAAGACGAGCCGGTGAAGGGAAAAGAGGTTCCTCTGGAATGGACTGAGACATCTGGGGGACTCTTGGAATGGTGGCACGACCCTGGAGTTCCTCTCGCCGTTCCTGTTGAGAGGGCCTCCTCTTGAGATGCGACGGGAACGCCGGGAACTCTTTCCCGACGAAGCAGGGAAAGGATCCCTCATCTCGAGCTACGAGGCGGAAACGGGGCTCCTCTGGATGTGGGCGGGACCCTCGTGATTCCTCTCGAGTGGAGACGGCTAGGTCGGGGAACTTCTTGATTTGCACCAAGGGTGTGAAGGACCCTTTCGAAGTTCCAGAGGTGAGGTGTGATCAGCCTCGAGACGCCTCAGCGGAAATGGGCCTCATCTCGCCTGGAGGGGAGAACCTCCTGGATTTTCTCGAGTTGCGGCAGGTCTTCTCGAGTTACGACGGGGACCACAGGGACCCGCTCTGGTGGCCTCAGGAAAGGCCAGTCCCCATGCGAGTTTCTAGGGGACCTCTCGGGATTCCTCTCCCGTCCATGCCGGGGCCTCAGTCCTTGTGTGGAGTCGGGGCTGGAACCTGAGGATTCCTCTCCAGTGTTGCCATGGATCTTGGGGTGCTTCTGAGTCTCCCCAGGGGAGTCAGGCCTCGTCTCGAGTGGGGGCATGCACGTGCGCTTTCCTCCCGAGCTGCAGCAGTAGTGTCACGCTTCCTGTCACGTGGATCAAGGGATCTGTGGCTTTCCCTCGAGGCTGTCCCTCGAGGCTTTCCCACGAGGCTTTCCCACATGGCTGTGCCACGTGCCACCTTGGTGTGAGTCGATCCTCGGCGTGAAAGACGAGCCGGTGAAGGGAAAAGAGGTTCCTCTCGAATGGACTGAGACATCTGGGGGACTCTTGGAATGGTGGCACGACCCTGGAGTTCCTCTCGCCGTTCCTGTTGAGAGGGCCTCCTCTTGAGATGCGACGGGAACGCCGGGAACTCTTTCCCGACGAAGCAGGGAAAGGATCCCTCATCTCGAGCTACGAGGCGGAAACGGGGCTCCTCTGGATGTGGGCGGGACCCTCGTGATTCCTCTCGAGTGGAGACGGCTAGGTCGGGGAACTTCTTGATTTGCACCAAGGGTGTGAAGCACCCTTTCGAAGTTCCAGAGGTGAGGTGTGATCAGCCTCGAGATGCCTCAGCGGAAATGGGCCTCATCTCGCCTGGAGGGGAGAACCTCCTGGATTTTCTCGAGTTGCGGCAGGTCTTCTCGAGTTACGACGGGGACCTCAGGGACCCGCTCTGGTGGCCTCAGGAAAGGCCAGTCCCCATGCGAGTTTCTAGGGGACCTCTCGGGATTCCTCTCCCGTACATGCCGGGGCCTCAGTCCTTGTGTGGAGTCGGGGCCGGAACCTGAGGATTCCTCTGCAGTGTTGCCATGGATCTTGGGGTGCTTCTGAGTCTCCCCAGGGGAGTCAGGCCTCGTCTCGAGTGGGGGCATGCACGTGCGCTTTCCTCCCGAGCTGCAGCAGTAGTGTCACGCTTCCTGTCACGTGGATCAAGGGATCTGTGGCTTTCCCTCGAGGCTGTCCCTCGAGGCTTTCCCACGAGGCTTTCCCACAGGGCTGTGCCACGTGCCACCTTGGTGTGAGTCGATCCTCGGCGTGAAAGACGAGCCGGTGAAGGGAAAAGAGGTTCCTCTGGAATGGACTGAGACATCTGGGGGACTCTTGGAATGGTGGCACGACCCTGGAGTTCCTCTCGCCGTTCCTGTTGAGAGGGCCTCCCCTTGAGATGCGACTGGAACGCCGGGGACTCTTTCCCGACGAAGCAGGGAAAGGATCCCTCATCTCGAGCTACGGGGCGGAAACGGGGCTCTTCTGGATGTGGGCGGGACCCTCGTGATTCCTCTCGAGTGGAGACGGCTAGGTCGGGGAACTTCTTGATTTGCACCAAGGGTGTGAAGGACCCTTTCGAAGTTCCAGAGGTGAGGTGTGATCAGCCTCGAGACGCCTCAGCGGAAATGGGCCTCATCTCGCCTCGAGGGGAGAACCTCCTGGATTTTCTCGAGTTGCGGCAGGTCTTCTCGAGTTACGACGGGGACCACAGGGACCCGCTCTGGTGGCCTCAGGAAAGGCCAGTCCCCATGCGAGTTTCTAGGGGACCTCTCGGGATTCCTCTCCCGTCCATGCCGGGGCCTCAGTCCTTGTGTGGAGTCGGGGCCAGAACCTGAGGATTCCTCTCCAGTGTTGCCATGGATCTTGGGGTGCTTCTGAGTCTCCCCAGGGGAGTCAGGCCTCGTCTCGAGTGGGGGCATGCACGTGCGCTTTCCTCCCGAGCTGCAGCAGTAGTGTCACGCTTCCTGTCACGTGGATCAAGGGATCTGTGGCTTTCCCTCGAGGCTGTCCCTCGAGGCTTTCCCACGAGGCTTTCCCACAGGGCTGTGCCACGTGCCACCTTGGTGTGAGTCGATCCTCGGCGTGAAAGACGAGCCGGTGAAGTGAAAATAGGTTCCTCTGGAATGGACTGAGACATCTGGGGGACTCTTGGAATGGTGGCACGACCCTGGAGTTCCTCTCGCCGTTCCTGTTGAGAGGGCCTCCTCTTGAGATGCGACGGGAACGCCGGGAACTCTTTCCCGACGAAGCAGGGAAAGGATCCCTCATCTCGAGCTACGAGGCGGAAACGGGGCTCCTCTGGATGTGGGCGGGACCCTCGTGATTCCTCTCGAGTGGAGACGGCTAGGTCGGGGAACTTCTTGATTTGCACCAAGGGTGTGAAGGACCCTTTCGAAGTTCCAGAGGTGAGGTGTGATCAGCCTCGAGATGCCTCAGCGGAAATGGGCCTCATCTCGCCTGGAGGGGAGAACCTCCTGGATTTTCTCGAGTTGGGGCAGGTCTTCTCGAGTTACGACGGGGACCTCAGGGACCCGCTCTGGTGGCCTCAGGAAAGGCCAGTCCCCATGCGAGTTGCTAGGGGACCGCTCGGGATTCCTCTCCCGTCCATGCCGGGGCCTCAGTCCTTGTGTGGAGTCGGGGCCAGAACCTGAGGATTCCTCTCCAGTGTTGCCATGGATCTTGGGGTGCTTCTGAGTCTCCCCAGGGGAGTCAGGCATCGTCTCGAGTGGGGGCATGCACGTGCGCTTTCCTCACGAGCTGCAGCAGTAGTGTCACGCTTCCTGTCACGTGGATCAAGGGATCTGTGGCTTTCCCTCGAGGCTGTCCCTCGAGGCTTTCCCACGAGGCTTTCCCACAGGGCTGTGCCACGTGCCACCTTGTTGTGAGTCGATCCTCGGTGTGAAGGACGAGCCGGTGAAGGGAAAAGAGGTTCCTCTGGAATGGACTGAGACATCTGGGGGACTCTTGCAATGGTTGCACGACCCTGGAGTTCCTCTCGCCGTTCCTGTTGAGAGGGCCTCCTCTTGAGATGCGACGGGAACGCCGGGAACTCTTTCCCGACGAAGCAGGGAAAGGATCCCTCATCTCGAGCTACGAGGCGGAAACGGGGCTCCTCTGGATGTGGGCGGGACCCTCGTGATTCCTCTCGAGTGGAGACGGCTAGGTCGGGGAACTTCTTGATTTGCACCAAGGGTGTGAAGGACCCTTTCGAAGTTCCAGAGGTGAGGTGTGATCAGCCTCGAGACGCCTCAGCGTAAATGGGCCTCATCTCGCCTGGAGGGGAGAACCTCCTGGTTTTTCTCGAGTTGCGGCAGGTCTTCTCGAGTTACGACGGGGACCACAGGGACCCGCTCTGGTGGCCTCAGGAATGGCCAGTCCCCATGCGAGTTGCTAGGGGACCTCTCGGGATTCCTCTCCCGTCCATGCCGGGGCCTCAGTCCTTGTGTGGAGTCGGGGCCAGAACCTGAGGATTCCTCTCCAGTGTTGCCATGGATCTTGGGGTGCTTCTGAGTCTCCCCAGGGGAGTCAGGCCTCGTCTCGAGTGGGGGCATGCACGTGCGCTTTCCTCCCGAGCTGCAGCAGTAGTGTCACGCTTCCTGTCACGTGGATCAAGGGATCTGTGGCTTTCCCTCGAGGCTGTCCCTCGAGGCTTTCCCACGAGGCTTTCCCACAGGGCTGTGCCACGTGCCACCTTGGTGTGAGTCGATCCTCGGCGTGAAAGACGAGCCGGTGAAGGGAAAAGAGGTTCCTCTGGAATGGACTGAGACATCTGGGGGACTCTTGGAATGGTGGCACGACCCTGGAGTTCCTCTCGCCGTTCCTCTTGAGAGGGCCTCCCCTTGAGATGCGACTGGAACGCCGGGGACTCTTTCCCGACGAAGCAGGGAAAGGATCCCTCATCTCGAGCTACGGGGCGGAAACGGGGCTCTTCTGGATGTGGGCGGGACCCTCGTGATTCCTCTCGAGTGGAGACGGCTAGGTCGGGGAACTTCTTGATTTGCACCAAGGGTGTGAAGGACCCTTTCGAAGTTCCAGAGGTGAGGTGTGATCAGCCTCGAGACGCCTCAGCGGAAATGGCCCTCATCTCGTCTGGAGGGGAGAACCTCCTGGATTTTCTCGAGTTGGGGCAGGTCTTCTCGAGTTACGACGGGGACCTCAGGGACCCGCTCTGGTGGTCTCAGGAAAGGCCAGTCCCCATGCGAGTTGCTAGGGGACCGCTCGGGATTCCTCTCCCGTCCATGCCGGGGCCTCAGTCCTTGTGTGGAGTCGGGGCCAGAACCTGAGGATTCCTCTCCAGTGTTGCCATGGATCTTGGGGTGCTTCTGAGTCTCCCCAGGGGAGTCAGGCATCGTCTCGAGTGGGGGCATGCACGTGCGCTTTCCTCACGAGCTGCAGCAGTAGTGTCACGCTTCCTGTCACGTGGATCAAGGGATCTGTGGCTTTCCCTCGAGGCTGTCCCTCGAGGCTTTCCCACGAGGCTTTCCCACAGGGCTGTGCCACGTGCCACCTTGGTGTGAGTCGATCCTCGGTGTGAAGGACGAGCCGGTGAAGGGAAAAGAGGTTCCTCTGGAATGGACTGAGACATCTGGGGGACTCTTGGAATGGTGGCACGACCCTGGAGTTCCTCTCGCCGTTCCTGTTGAGAGGGCCTCCTCTTGAGATGCGACAGGAACGCCGGGAACTCTTTCCCGACGAAGCAGGGAAAGGATCCCTCATCTCGAGCTACGAGGCGGAAACGGGGCTCCTCTGGATGTGGGCGGGACCCTCGTGATTCCTCTCGAGTGGAGACGGCTAGGTCGGGGAACTTCTTGATTTGCACCAAGGGTGTGAAGGACCCTTTCGAAGTTCCAGAGGTGAGGTGTGATCAGCCTCGAGACGCCTCAGCGGAAATGGGCCTCATCTCGCCTGGAGGGGAGAACCTCCTGGATTTTCTCGAGTTGCGGCAGGTCTTCTCGAGTTACGACGGGGACCACAGGGACCCGCTCTGGTGGCCTCAGGAAAGGCCAGTCCCCATGCGAGTTTCTAGGGGACCTCTCGGGATTCCTCTCCCGTCCATGCCGGGGCCTCAGTCCTTGTGTGGAGTCGGGGCCGGAACCTGAGGATTCCTCTCCAGTGTTGCCATGGATCTTGGGGTGCTTCTGAGTCTCCCCAGGGGAGTCAGGCCTCGTCTCGAGTGGGGGCATGCACGTGCGCTTTCCTCCCGAGCTGCAGCAGTAGAGTCACGCTTCCTGTCACGTGGATCAAGGGATCTGTGGCTTTCCCTCGAGGCTGTCCCTCGAGGCTTTCCCACGAGGCTTTCCCACAGGGCTGTGCCACGTGCCACCTTGGTGTGAGTCGATCCTCGGCGTGAAAGACGAGCCGGTGAAGGGAAAAGAGGTTCCTCTGGAATGGACTGAGACATCTGGGGTCTCTTGGAATGGTGGCACGACCCTGGAGTTCCTCTGGCCGTTCCTGTTGAGAGGGCCTCCTCTTGAGATGGACGGGAACGCCGGGAACTCTTTCCCGACGAAGCAGGGAAAGGATCCCTCATCTCGAGCTACGAGGCGGAAACGGGGCTCCTCTGGAGGTGGGCGGGACCCTCGTGGTTCCTCTCGAGTGGAGACGGGTATGTCGGGGAACTTCTTGATTTGCACCAAGGGTGTGAAGGACCCTTTCGAAGTTCCAGAGGTGAGGTGTGATCAGCCTCGAGACGCCTCAGCGGAAATGGGCCTCATCTCGCCTGGAGGGGAGAACCTCCTGGATTTTCTAGAGTTGCGGCAGGTCTTCTCGAGTTACGACAGTGACCTCGGGGACCCGCTCTGGTGGCCTCAGGAAAGGCCAGTCCCCATGCGAGTTTCTAGGGGCCATCTCGGGATACCTCTCCCCTCTATGCCGGGGTCTCAGTCCTTCTGTGGAGACGGGGCCGTAAACTGAGGATTCCTCTCCAGGGTGCCATGGATTTTGGGGTGCTTCTGAGTCTCCCCAGGGGAGTCAGGCCTCGTCTCGAGTGGGGGCATGCACGTGCGCTTTCCTCCCGAGCAGCTGCAGTAGTGTCATGCTTCCTGTCATGTGGATCAAGGGATCTGTGGCTTTCCCTCAAGTTTTTCCCTCGAAGTTTTCCCACGAGGCTTTCCCACAGGGCTGTGCCACGTGCCACCTTGGTGTAAGTCGATCCTCGGCGTGAAAGTCGAGCCTTTGAAGGGAAAAGAGCTTCCTTTGGAATGGACTGAGACACTTGGGGGACTCTTGGAATGGTGGCACGACCCTGGAGTTCCTCTCGCCGTTCCTGTTGAGAGGGCCTCCTCTTGACATGCAACGGGAACGCCGGGGACTCTTTCCCGAAGAAGCACGGAAAGGATCCCTGATCTCGAGCTATGAGGGGGAAACGGGGATGCTCTGGATGTGTGCGGGACCCTCGTGTTTCCTCTCGAGTCGAGACGGGAATGTCGGGGAACTTTATTTGCACCAAGGGTGTGAAGGACCCTTTGAACTTCCAGAGGTGAGGTGTGATCAGCCTTGAGACGCCTCAGCGGAAATGGACGTAATCTCGCCTGGAGGGGAGAACCTCCTGGATTTTCTCGAGTTGCGGCAGGTCTTCTCGAGTTACGATGGGGACCTCGTGGACCCGCTATGGTGGCCTCATGAAAGGCCAGTCCCCTGCGAGTTGCTAGGCGCCATCTCGGGATTCCTCTCCCGTCCATGCCGGGGCCTCTGTCCTTGTGTGGAGTCGGGGCCGTAACCTGAGGTTTCCTCTCCAGTGTTGCCATGGATCTTGGGGTGCTTCTGAGTCTCCCCAGGGGAGTCAGGACTCGTCTCGAGTGGGGGCATGCCCGTGCGCTTTCCTCCCGAGCTGCAGCAGTAGTGTCATGCTTCCTGTCACGTGGATCAAGGGATCTGTGGCTTTCCCTCGAGGCTCTCCCTCGAGGCTCTCCCTCGAGGCTTTCACACGAGGCGTTCCCACAGGGATGTGCCACGTGCCACCTTGGTGTGAGTCGATCCTCGGCGTGAAAGACGAGCCGGTGAAGGGAAAAGAGGTTCCTCTGGAATGGACTGAGACATCTGGGGGACTCTTGGAATGGTGGCACGACCCTGGAGTTCCTCTCGCCGTTCCTGTTGAGAGGGCCTCCTCTTGAGATGTGACGGGAACGCCGGGAACTCTTTCCCGACGAAGCAGGGAAAGGATCCCTCATCTCGAGCTACGAGGCGGAAACGGGGCTCCTCTGGATGTGGGCGGGACCCTCGTGTTTCCTCTCGAGTGGAGACGGATATGTCGGGGAACTTCTTGATTGGCACCAAGGGTGTGAAGGACCCTTTCGAAGTTCCAGAGGTGTGGTGTGATCAGCCTCGAGACGCCTCAGCGGAAATGGGTCTCATCTCGCCTGGAGGGGAAAACATCCTGGATTTTCACGAGTTGCGGCAGGTCTTCTCGAGTTACGACGGGGACCTCATAGACCCGCTCCATTGGCTGAAGGAAAGGCCAGTCCCCATGCGAGTTGCTAGGGGCCATCTCGGGATTCCTCTCCCGTCCATGCGGGGGCCTCAGTCCTTGTGTGGTGTCGGGGCCGGAACCTGAGGATTCCTCTCCAGAGTTGCCATGGATCTTGGGGTGCTTCTGAGTCTCCCCAGGGGAGTCAGGCCTGTCTCGAGTGTGGGCATGCACGTGCCCTTTACTCCCGAGCTGCAGCAGCAGTGTCACGCTTCCTGTCACGTGGATCAACGGATCTGTGGCTTTCCCTCGAGGCTGTCCCTCGAGGCTTTCCCACGAGGCTTTCCCCCAGGGCTGTGCCACGTGTCACCTTGGTGTGAGTCGATCCTCGGCGTGAACATCGAGCCGGTGAAGGGAAAAGAGGTTCCTCTGGAATGGACTGAGACATCTGGGGGACTCTTGGAAAGGTGGCACGACCCTGGAGTTCCTCTCGCCGTTCCTGTTGAGAGGGCCTCCTCTTGAGATGCGACGGGAACGCCGGGAACTCATTCCTGACGAAGCAGGCAAAGGATCCCTCATCTCGATCTTCGAGGCGGAAACGGGTCTCCCTGGATGTGGGTGAGACCCTCGTTTTTCCTCTGGAGTGGAGACGGGTATGTCGGGGAACTTCTTGATTTGCACCAAGGGTGTGAAGGACCCTTTCGAAGTTCCAGAGGTGAGGTGTGATCAGCCTCGAGACGCCTCAGCGGAAATGGGCCTCATCTCGCCTGGAGGGGAGAACCTCCTGGATTTTCTCGAGTTGCGGCAGGTCTTCTCGAGTTACGACAGTGACCTCGGGGACCCGCTCTGGTGGCCTCAGGAAAGGCCAGTCCCCATGCGAGTTTCTAGGGGCCATCTCGGGATACCTCTCCCCTCTATGCCGGGGTCTCAGTCCTTGTGTGGAGTCGGGGCCGTAAACTGAGGATTCCTCTCCAGGGTGCCATGGATTTTGGGGTGCTTCTGAGTCTCCCCAGGGGAGTCAGGCCTCGTCTCGAGTGGGGGCATGCACGTGCGCTTTCCTCCCGAGCAGCTGCAGTAGTGTCATGCTTCCGGTCATGTGGATCAAGGGATCTGTGGCTTTCCCTCAAGTTTTTCCCTCGAAGTTTTCCCACGAGGCTTTCCCACAGGGCTGTGCCACGTGCCACCTTGGTGTAAGTCGATCCTCGGCGTGAAAGTCGAGCCTTTGAAGGGAAAAGAGCTTCCTCTGGAATGGACTGAGACATTTGGGGGACTCTTGGAATGGTGGCACGACCCTGGAGTTCCTCTCGCCGTTCCTGTTGAGAGGGCCTCCTCTTGACATGCAACGGGAACGCCGGGGACTCTTTCCCGAAGAAACACGGAAAGGAACCCTGATCTCGAGCTATGAGGGGGAAACGGGGATGCTCTGGATGTGTGCGGGACCCTCGTGTTTCCTCTCGAGTCGAGACGGGAATGTCGGGGAACTTCTTTATTTGCACCAAGGGTGTGAAGGACCCTTTGAACTTCCAGAGGTGAGGTGTGATCAGCCTTGAGACGCCTCAGCGGAAATGGACGTAATCTCGCCTGGAGGGGAGAACCTCCTGGATTTTCTCGAGTTGCGGCAGGTCTTCTCGAGTTACGATGGGGACCTCGTGGACCCGCTATGGTGGCCTCAGGAAAGGCCAGTCCCCTGCGAGTTGCTAAGCGCCATCTCGGGATTCCTCTCCCGTCCATGCCGGGGCCTCTGTCCTTGTGTGGAGTCGGGGCCGTAACCTGAGGTTTCCTCTCCAGTGTTGCCATGGATCTTGGGGTGCTTCTGAGTCTCCCCAAGGGAGTCAGGACTCGTCTCGAGTGGGGGCATGCACGTGAGCTTTCCTCCCGAGCTGCAGCAGTAGTGTCACACTTCCTGTCACGTGGATCAAGGGATCTGTGGCTTTCCCTCAAGGCTGTCCCTCGAGGCTTTACCACGAGGCTTTCCCACAGGGCTGTGCCACGTGCCACCTTGGTGTGAGTCGATCCTCGGCGTGAAAGACGAGCCGGTGAAGGGAAAAGAGGTTCCTCTGGAATGGACTGAGACATCTGGGGAACTCTTGGAATGGTGGCACGACCCTGGAGTTCCTCTCGCCGTTCCTGTTGAGAGGGCCTCCTCTTGAGATGCGACGGGAACGCTGGGAACTCTTTCCCGACGAAGCAGGGAAAGGATCCCTCAACTCGAGCTACGAGGCGGAATCGGGGCTCCTCTGGATGTGGGCGGGACCCTCGTGTTTCCTCTCGAGTGGAGACGGGTATGTCGGAGAAATTCTTGATTTGCACCAAGGGTGTGATGGACCCTTTCGAAGTTCCAGAGGTGAGGTGTGATCAGCCTCGAGACGCCTCAGCGGAAACTGGCCTCATCTCGCCTGGAGGGGAGAACCTCCTGGATTTTCTCGAGTTGCAGCAGGTCTTCCCGAGTTACGACGGGGACCTCAGGGACCCGCTCTGGTGGCCTCAGGAAAGGCCAGTCCCCATGCATGTTGCTATGGGGCCTCTCGGGATTCCTCTCCCGTCCATGCCGGGTCCTCAGTCCTTGTGTGGAGTCGGGGCCGGAACCTGAGGATTCCTCTCCAGTGTTGCCATTGATTTTGGGGTGCGTCTGAGTCTCCCCAGGGGAGTCAGGCCTCGTCTCGAGTGGGGGCATGCAGGTGCGCTGTCCTCCCTAGCTGCAGCAGTAGTGTCACGCTTCCTGTCACGTGGATCAAGGGATCTGTGGCTTTCCCTTGAGGCTGTTCCTCGAGGCTTTCCCACGAGGCTTTCCCACAGGGCTGTGCCACGTGCCACTTTGGTGTGAGTATATCCTCGGCAAGAAAGACCAGCCTGTGAAGGGAAAAGAGGTTCCTCTGGAATGGACTGAGACATCTGGGGGACTCTTGGAATGGTGGCTCGACCCTGGAGTTCCTCTCGCCGTTCCTGTTGAGAGGGCCTCTTCTTGAGATGCGACGGGAAGGCCGGGAACTCTTTTCAGACGAAGCAGGGAAAGGATCCCTCATCTCGAGCTACGAGGCGGAAACGGGGCTCCTCTGGATGTGGGCGGGACCCTCGTGTTTCCTCTCGAGTGGAGACGGATATTTCGGGGAACTTCTTGATTTGCACCAAGGGTGTGAAGGACCCTTTCGAAGTTCCAGAGGTGAGGTGTGATCAGCCTCGATTCGCCTCAGCGGAAACTGGCCTCATCTCGCCTGGAGGGGAGAACCTCCTGGATTTTCTCGAGTTGCGGCAGGTCTTCTCGAGTTACGACGGGGACCTCAGGGACCAGCTCTCTTGGCCTCAGGAAAGGCCAGTCCCCATGCGAGATGCTAGGGGCCATCTCGGGATTCCTCTCCCGTCCATGCCGTGGCCTAAGACCTTTTGTGGAGTCGGGGCAGGAACCTGAGGTTTCCTCTCCAGTGTTGCCATGGATCTTGGGGTGCTTCTGAGTCTCCCCAGGGGAGTCAGGCCTCGTCTTGAGTGGGGGCATGCACGTGCGCTTTCCTCCCGAGCAGCAGCAGTAGTGTCACGCTTCCTGTCACGTGGATCAAGGGATCTGTGTCTTTCCCTCGAGGCTATCCATCGAGGCTTTCACACGAGGCGATCCCACAGGGATGTGCCACGTGCCACCTTGGTGTGAGTCCATCCTCGGCGTGAAAGGCGAGCCAGTGAAGGGAAAAGAGGTTCCTCTGGAATGGACTGAGACATCTGGCGGACTCTTGGAAAGGTGGCACGACCCTGGAGTTCCTCTCGCCGTTCCTGTTGAGAGGGCCTCCTCTTGAGATGCGACGGGAACGCCGGGAACTCGTTCCCGACGAAGCAGGCAAAGGATCCCTCATCTCGAGCTTCGAGGCGGAAACGGGTCTCCCTGGATGTGGGTGAGACCCTCGTGTTTCCTCTCGAGTGGAGACGGGTATGTCGGGGAACTTCTTGATTTGCACCAAGGGTGTGAAGGACACTTTGGAAGTTCCAGAGGTGAGGTGTGATCAGCCTCGAGACGCCTCAGCGGAAATGGGCCTCATCTCGCCTGGAGGGGAGAACCTCCTGGATTTTCTCGAGTTGCGGCAGGTCTTCTCGAGTTACGACGGGGACATCAGGGACCCGCTCTGGTGGCCTCAGGAAAGGCCAGGCCCATGCGAGTTGCTAGGGGCCATCTCGGGATTCCTCTCCCGTCCATGCCGGGGCCTAAGGCCTTGTGTGGAGTCGGTCCGGAAATTGAGGATTCCTCTCCAGTGTTGCCATGGATCTTGGGGTGCTTCTGAGTCTCCCCAGGGGAGTCAGGCCTCGTCTCGAGTGGGGGCATGCACGTGCGCTTTCCTCTCGAGCGGCAGCAGTAGTGTCACGCTTCCTGTCACTTGGATGAAGGAATCTGTGGCTTTCCCTCGAGGCTTTCGCTCGAGGCTTTCCCACGAGGCTTTCCCACCGGGCTGTGCCACGTGCCACCTTGGTGTGAGTCGATCCTCGGCGTGAACGACAAGCCGATGAAGGGAAAAGAGGTTCCTCTGGAATGGACTGAGACATCTGGGGTCTCTTGGAATGGTGGCACGACCCTGGAGTTCCTCTCGCCGTTCCTGTTGAGAAGGCCTCCTCTTGAGATGGACGGGAACGCCGGGAACTCTTTCCCGACGAAGCAGGGAAAGGATCCCTCATCTCGAGCTACGAGGCGGAAACGGGGCTCCTCTGGAGGTGGGCGGGAACCTCGTGGTTCCTCTCGAGTGGAGACGGGTATGTCGGGGAACTTCTTGATTTGCACCAAGGGTGTGAAGGACCCTTTCGAAGTTCCAGAGGTGAGGTGTGATCAGCCTCGAGACGCCTCAGCGGAAATGGGCCTCATCTCGCCTGGAGGGGAGAACCTCCTGGATTTTCTCGAGTTGCGGCAGGTCTTCTCGAGTTACGACAGTGACCTCGGGGACCCGCTCTGGTGTCCTCAGGAAAGGCCAGTCGCCATGCGAGTTGCTAGGGGCCCTCTCGGGATTCCTCTCCCGTCCATGCCGGGGCCTAAGACCTTGTGTGGAGTCGGGGCCGGAACCTGAGGATTCCTCTCCAGTGTTGCCGTGGATCATGGGGTACTTCTGAGTCTCCCCAGGGGAGTCAGGCCTCGTCTCGTGTGGGGGCATGCACGTGCACTTTCCTCCCGAGCTGCAGCAGTAGTGTCACGCTTCCTGTCACGTGGATCAAGGGATCTGCGGCTTTCCCTTGAGGCTTTCCCACGAGGCTTTCCCACAGGGCTGTGCCACGTGCCACCTTGGTGTGAGTCGATCCTCGGCGTGAAAGACGAGCCGGTGAAGGGAAAAGAGGTTCCTCTGGAATGGACTGAGACATCTGGGGGACTCTTGGAATGGTGGCACGACCCTGGAGTTCCTCTCGCCATTCCTGTTGAGAGGGCCACCTCTTGAGATGCGACGGGAACGCCGGGAACTCTTTCCCAACGAAGCAGGGAAAGGATCCCTCATCTCGAGCTACGAGGCGGAAACGGGGCTCCTCTGGATGTGGGCGGGACCCTCGGGTTTCCTCTCGAGTGGAGACGGGTATGTCGGGGAACTTCTTGATTTGCACGAAGGGTGTGAAGTACCCTTTCGAAGTTCCAGAGGTGAGGTGTGATCCGCCTCGAGACGCCTCAGCGGAAATGGGCCTCATCTCGCCTGGAGGGGAGAACCTACTGGATTTTCTCGAGTTGCGGCAGGTCTTCTCGAGTTACGACGGGGACCTCAGGGACCCACTCTGGTGGCCTCAGGAAAGGCCAGTCGCCATGCGAGTTGCTAGGGGCCATCTAGGGATTCCTCTCCCGTCCAGGCCTGGGCCTAAGACCTTGTGTGGAGTCGGGGCCGGAAACTGAGGATTCCTCTCCAGTGTTGCCATGGATCTTGGGGTGCTTCTGAGTCTCCCCAGGGGAGTCAGGCCTCGTCTCGAGTGGGGGCATGAACATGCGCTTTCCTCCCGAGCTGCAGCAGTAGTGTCACGCTTCCTGTCACGTGGAACAAGGGATCTGTGGCTTTCCCTCGAGGCTGTCCCTCGAGGCTTTCCCACGAGGCTTTCCCACAGGGCTGTGCCACGTGCCACCTTGGTGTGAGTCGATCCTCGGCGTGAAAGACGAGCCGGTGAAGGGAAAAGAGGTTCCTCTGGAATGGACTGAGACATCTGGGGGACTCTTGGAATGGTGGCACGACCCTGGAGTTCCTCTCGCCGTTCCTGTTGAGAGGGCCTCCTCTTGAGATGCGACGGGAACGCCGGGAACTCTTTCCCTACGAAGCAGGGACAGGATCCCTCATCTCGAGCTACGATGCGTAAACGGGGCTCCTCTGGATGTGGGCGGGACCCTCGTGTTTCCTCTCGAGTGGAGACGGGTATGTCGGGGAACTTCTTGATTTGCACCAAGGGTGTGAAAGACCCTTTCGAAGTTCCAGAGGTGAGGTGTGATCAGCCTCGAGACACATCATGCGAAATGGGCCTCATCTCGCCTGGAGGGGAGAACCTCCTGGATTTTCTCGAGTTGCGGCAGGTCTTCTCGAGTTACGACGGGGATCTCAGGGACCCGCTCTGGTGGCCTCAGGAAAGGCCAGTCACCATGCGAGTTGCTAGGGGACCTCTCGGGATTCCTCTCCCGTCCATGCCGGGGCCTAAGACATTGTGTGGAGTCGGGGCCGGAACCTGAGGATTCCTCTCCAGTGTTGCCATGGATCTTGGGGTGCTTCTGAGTCTCCCCAGGGGAGTCAGGCCTCGTCTCGAGTGGGGGCATGCCCGTGTGCTTTCCTCCCGAGCTGCAGCAGTAGTGTCACGCTTCCTGTCATGTGGATTAAGGGATCTGCGGTTTGCCTCGAGGCTTTCCCAAGAGGCTTTCCCCCAGGGCTGTGCCACGTGCCACCTTGGTGTGAGTCGATCCTCGGCGTGAAAGACGAGCCGGTGAAGGGAAAAGAGGTTCCTCTGGAATGGACTGAGACATCTGGGGGACTCTTGGAATGGTGGCACGACCCTGGAGTTCCTCTCGCCGTTCCTGTTGAGAGGGCCTCCTCTTGAGATGCGACGGGAACGCCGGGAATTCTTTCCCGACGAAGCAGGGAAAGGATCCCTCATCTCCAGCTACGAGGCGGAAACGGGGCTCCTCTGGATGTGGGCGGGACCCTCGTGTTTCCTCTCGAGTGGAGACGGGTATGTCGGGGAACTTCTTGATTTGCACGAATGCTGTGAAGTACCCTTTCGAAGTAACAGAGGTGAGGTGTGATCAGCCTGTAGACGCCTCAGCGGAAATGGTCCTCATCTCGCCTGGAGGGGAGAACCTCCTGGATTTTCTCGAGTTGCGGCAGGTCTTCTCGAGTTACGACGGGGACCTCAGGGACCCGCTCTGGTGGCCTCAGGAAAGGCCAGCCCCCATGCGAGTTGCTAAGGGACCTCTCGGGATACCTCTCCCGTCCATGCCGGGGCCTCAGTCCTTGTGTGGAGTCGGGGCCGGAACCTGAGGATTCCTCTCCAGTGTTGCCATGGATCATTGGGTACTTCTGAGTCGCCACAGGGGAGTCAGGCCTCGTCTCGTGTGGGGGCATGCACGTGCACTTTCCTCCCGAGCTGCAGCAGTAGTGTCACGCTTCCTGTCACGTGGATCAAGGGATCTGCGGCTTTCCCTTGAGGCTTTCCCACGAGGCTTTCCCACAGGGCTGTGCCACGTGCCACCTTGGGGTGAGTCGATCCTCGGCGTGAAAGACGAGCCGGTGAAGGGAAAAGAGGTTCCTCTGGAATGGACTGAGACATCTGGGGGACTCTTGGAATGGTGGCACGACCCTGGAGTTCCTCTCGCTGTTCCTGTTGAGAGGGCCTCCTCTTGAGATGCGATCAGGAAGGCCGGGAACTCTTTCCCGAAGAAGCAGGGAAAGGATCCCTCATCTCCAGCCTCGAGGCGAAAACGGGGCTCCTTTGGTTGTGGGCGGGACCCTCGTGTTTCCTCTCGAGTGGAAACGGGTACGTCGGGGAACTTCTTGATTTGCACCAAGGGTGAGAAGGACCCTTTCGAATTTCCAGAGGTTAGGTGTGATCAGCCTCGAGACGCCTCAGCGGAAATGGGCCTCATCTCGCCTGGAGGGGAGAACCTCCTGGATTTTCTCAAGTTGCGGCAGGTCTTCTCGAGTTACGACGGGGACATCAGGGACCCGCTCTGGTGGCCTCAGGAAAGGCCAGGCCCATGCGAGTTGCTAGGGGCCATCTCGGGATTCCTCTCCCGTCCATGCCGGGGCCTAAGGCCTTGTGTGGAGTCGGGCCGGAAATTGAGGATTCCTCTCCAGTGTTGCCATGGATCTTGGGGTGCTTCTGAGTCTCCCCAGGGGAGTCAGGCCTCGTCTCGAGTGGGGGCATGCACGTGCGCTTTCCTCTCGAGCGGCAGCAGTAGTGTCACGCTTCCTGTCACTTGGATGAAGGAATCTGTGGCTTTCCCTCGAGGCTTTCGCTCGAGGCTTTCCCACGAGGCTTTCCCACCGGGCTGTGCCACGTGCCACCTTTGTGTGAGTCGATCCTCGGCGTGAACGACAAGCCGATGAAGGGAAAAGAGGTTCCTCTGGAATGGACTGAGACATCTGGGGTCTCTTGGAATGGTGGCACGACCCTGGAGTTCCTCTCGCCGTTCCTGTTGAGAGGGCCTCCTCTTGAGATGGACGGGAACGCCGGGAACTCTTTCCCGACGAAGCAGGGAAAGGATCCCTCATCTCGAGCTACGAGGCGGAAACGGGGCTCCTCTGGAGGTGGGCGGGAACCTCGTGGTTCCTCTCGAGTGGAGACGGGTATGTCGGGGAACTTCTTGATTTGCACCAAGGGTGTGAAGGACCCTTTCGAAGTTCCAGAGGTGAGGTGTGATCAGCCTCGAGACGCCTCAGCGGAAATGGGCCTCATCTCGCCTGGAGGGGAGAACCTCCTGGATTTTCTCGAGTTGCGGCAGGTCTTCTCGAGTTACGACAGTGACCTCGGGGACCCGCTCTGGTGGCCTCAGGAAAGGCCAGTCCCCATGCGAGTTTCTAGGGGCCATCTCAGGATACCTCTCCCCTCTATGCCGGGGTCTCAGTCCTTGTGTGGAGACGGGGCCGTAAACTGAGGATTCCTCTCCAGGGTGCCATGGATTTTGGGGTGCTTCTGAGTCTCCCCAGGGGAGTCAGGCCTCGTCTCGAGTGGGGGCATGCACGTGCGCTTTCCTCCCGAGCAGCTGCAGTAGTGTCATGCTTCCTGTCATGTGGATCAAGGGATCTGTGGCTTTCCCTCAAGTTTTTCCCTCGAAGTTTTCCCACGAGGCTTTCCCACAGGGCTGTGCAACGTGCCACCTTGGTGTAAGTCGATCCTCGGCGTGAAAGTCGAGCCTTTGAAGGGAAAAGAGCTTCCTCTGGAATGGACTGAGACACTTGGGGGACTCTTGGAATGGTGGCACGACCCTGGAGTTCCTCTCGCCGTTCCTGTTGAGAGGGCCTCCTCTTGACATGCAACGGGAATGCCGGGAACTCTTTCCCAAAGAAGGACAGAAAGGATCCCTGATCTCGAGCTATGAGGGGGAAACGGGGATGCTCTGGATGTGTGCGGGACCCTCGTGTTTCCTCTCGAGTCGAGACGGGAATGTCGGGGAACTTCTTTATTTGCACCAAGGGTGTGAAGGACCCTTTGAACTTCCAGAGGTGAGGTGTGATCAGCCTTGAGACGCCTCAGCGGAAATGGACGTAATCTCGCCTGGAGGGGAGAACCTCCTGGATTTTCTCGAGTTGCGGCAGGTCTTCTCGAGTTACGATGGGGACCTCGTGGACCCGCTATGGTGGCCTCAGGAAAGGCCAGTCCCCTGCGAGTTGCTAAGCGCCATCTCGGGATTCCTCTCCCGTCCATGCCGGGGCCTCTGTCCTTGTGTGGAGTCGGGGCCGTAACCTGAGGTTTCCTCTCCAGTGTTGCCATGGATCTTGGGGTGCTTCTGAGTCTCCCCAGGGGAGTCAGGACTCGTCTCGAGTGGGGGCATGCCCGTGCGCTTTCCTCCCGAGCTGCAGCAGTAGTGTCATGCTTCCTGTCACGTGGATCAAGGGATCTGTGGCTTTCCCTCGAGGCTCTCCCTCGAGGCTCTCCCTCGAGGCTTTCACACGAGGCGTTCCCACAGGGATGTGCCACGTGCCACCTTGGTGTGAGTCGATCCTCGGCGTGAAAGACGAGCCGGTGAAGGGAAAAGAGGTTCCTCTGGAATGGACTGAGACATCTGGGGGACTCTTGGAATGGTGGCACGACCCTGGAGTTCCTCTCGCCGTTCCTGTTGAGAGGGCCTCCTCTTGAGATGTGACGGGAACGCCGGGAACTCTTTCCCGACGAAGCAGGGAAAGGATCCCTCATCTCGAGCTACGAGGCGGAAACGGGGCTACTCTGGATGTGGGCGGGACCCTCGTGTTTCCTCTCGAGTGGAGACGGATATGTCGGGGAACTTCTTGATTGGCACCAAGGGTGTGAAGGACCCTTTCGAAGTTCCAGAGGTGTGGTGTGATCAGCCTCGAGACGCCTCAGCGGAAATGGGTCTCATCTCGCCTGGAGGGGAGAACATCCTGGATTTTCACGAGTTGCGGCAGGTCTTCTCGAGTTACGACGGGGACCTCATAGACCCGCTCCATTGGCTGAAGGAAAGGCCAGTCCCCATGCGAGTTGCTAGGGGCCATCTCGGGATTCCTCTCCCGTCCATGCCGGGGCCTCAGTCCTTGTGTGGAGTCGGGGCCGGAACCTGAGGATTCCTCTCCAGAGTTGCCATGGATCTTGGGGTGCTTCTGAGTCTCCCCAGGGGAGTCAGGCCTGTCTCGAGTGCGGGCATGCACGTGCCCTTTACTCCCGAGCTGCAGCAGCAGTGTCACGCTTCCTGTCACGTGGATCAAGGGATCTGTGGCTTTCCCTCGAGGCTGTCCCTCGAGGCTTTCCCACGAGGCTTTCCCACAGGGTTGTGCCACGTGCCACCTTGGTGTGAGTCGATCCTCGGCGTGAAAGACGAGCCGGTGTAGGGTAAAGAGGTTCCTCTGGTATGGACTGAGACATCTGGGGGACTCTTGGAATGGTGGCACGACCCTGGAGTTCCTCTCGCCGTTCCTGTTGAGAGGGCCTCCTCTTGAGATGCGACGGGAACGCCGGGAACTCTTTCCCGACGAAGCAGGGAAAGGATCCCTCATCTCGAGCTACGAGGCGGAAACGGGGCTCCTCTGGATGTGGGCGGGACCCTGGTGTTTCCTCTCGATTGGAGACGGGTATGTCGGGGAACTTCTTGATTTGCACCAAGGGTGTGAAGGACCCTTTCGAAGTTCCAGAGGTGAGGTGTGATCAGCCTCCAGACGCCTCAGCGGAAATGGGCCTCATCTCGCCTGGAGGGGAGAACCTCCTGGATTTTCTCGAGTTGCGGCAGGTCTTCTCGAGTTACGACGGGGACCTCAGGGACCCGCTCTGGTGGCCTCAGGAAAGGCCAGTCCCCATGCGAGTTGCTAGGCGACCTCTCGGGATTCCTCTCCCGTCCATGCCGGGGCCTCAGTCCTTGTGTGGAGTCGGGGCCGGAACCTGAGGATTCCTCTCCAGTGTTACCATGGATTGTGGGGTGCTTCTGAGTCTCCCCAGGGGAGTCAGGCCTCGTCTCGAGTGGGGGCATGCACGTGCGCTTTCCTCCCGAGCTGCAGCAGTAGTGTCACGCTTCCTGTCACGTGGATCAAGGGATCTGTGGCTTTCCCTCGAGGCTTTCGCTCGAGGCTTTCCACGAGGCTTTCCCACAGGGCTGTGCCACGTGCCACCTTGGTGTGAGTCGATCCTCAGCGTGAAATACGAGCCGGTGAAGGGAAAAGAGGTTCCTCTGGAATGGAGTGAGACATCTGGGGGACTCTTGGAATGGTGACACGACCCTGGAGTTCCTCTCGCCGTTCCTGTTGAGAGGGCCTCCTCTTGTGATGCGACGGGAACGCCGGGAACTCTTTCCCGACGAAGCAGGGAAAGGATCCGTCACCTCGACCTAAGAGGCGGAAACGGGTCTCCTCTGGATGTGGGCGGGACCCTCGTGTTTCCTCTCGAGTGGAGACGGGTATGTCGGGGAACTTCTTGATTTGCACCAAGGGTGTGAAGGACCCTTTCGAAGTTCCAGAGGTGAGGTGTGATCAGCCTCGAGACTCCTCAGCGGAAATGGGCCGCATCTCGCCTGGAGGGGAGAACCTCCTGGATTTTCTCGAGTTGCGGCAGGTCTTCTCGAGTTACGATGGGGACCTCAGGGACCCGCTCTGGTGTCCTCAGGAAAGGCCAGTCGCCATGCGAGTTGCTAGGGGCCCTCTCGGGATTCCTCTCCCGTCCATGCCGGGGCCTAAGACCTTGTGTGGAGTCGGGGCCAGAACCTGAGGATTCCTCTCCAGTGTTGCCATGGATCTTGGGGTGCTTCTGAGTCTCCCCAGGGGAGTCAGGCCTCGTCTCGAGTGGGGGCATGAACGTGCGCTTTCCTCCCGAGCTGCAGCAGTAGTGTCACGCTTCCTGTCACGTGGACCAAGGGATCTGTGGCTTTCCCTCGAGGCTTTCGCTCGAGGCTTTCCCACGAGGCTTTCCCCCAGGGCTGTGCCACTTGCCACCTTGGGGTGAGTCGATCCTCGGCGTGAAAGACGAGCCGGTGAAGGGAAAAGAGGTTCCTCTGGAATGGACTGAGACATCTGGGGGACTCTTGGAATGGTGGCACGACCCTGGAGTTCCTCTCGCTGTTCCTGTTGAGAGGGCCTCCTCTTGAGATGCGACGGGAACGCCGGGAACTCTTTCCCGACGAAGCAGTGAAAGGATCCCTCATCTCCAGCTACGAGGCGGAAACGGGGCTCCTCTGGATGTGGGCGGGACCCTCGTGTTTCCTCTCGAGTGGAGACGGGTATGTCGGGGAACTTCTTGAGTTGCACCAAGGGTGTGAAGAACCCTTTCGAAGTTCCAGAGGTGAGGTGTGATCAGCCTCGAGACGCCTCAGCGGAAATGGGCCTCATCTCGCCTGGAGGGGAGAACTTCCTGGATTTTCTCAAGTTGCGGCAGGTATTCTCGAGTTACGATGGGGACATCAGGGACCCGCTCTGGTGGCCTCAGGAAAGGCCAGTCCCCATGCGAGTTGCTAGGGGGCATCTCGGGATTCCTCTCCCGTCCATGCCGGGGCCTAAGACCTTGTGTGGAGTCGGGGCCAGAACCTGAGGATTCCTCTCCAGTGTCGCCATGGATCTTGGGGTGCTTCTGAGTCTCCCCAGGGGAGTCAGGCCTCGTCTCGAGTGGGGGCATGCCCGTGTGCTTTCCTCCCGAGCTGCAGCAGTAGTGTCACGCTTCCTGTCATGTGGATTAAGGGATCTGCGGTTTGCCTCGAGGCTTTCCCAAGAGGCTTTCCCCCAGGGCTGTGCCACGTGCCACCTTGGTGTGAGTCGATCCTCGGCGTGAAAGACGAGCCGGTGAAGGGAAAAGAGGTTCCTCTGGAATGGACTGAGACATCTGGGGGACTCTTGGAATGGTGGCACGACCCTGGAGTTCCTCTCGCCGTTCCTGTTGAGAGGGCCTCCTCTTGAGATGCGACGGGAACGCCGGGAATTCTTTCCCGATGAAGCAGGGAAAAAGGATCCCTCATCTCCAGCTACGAGGCGGAAACGGGGCTCCTCTGGATATGGGCGGGACCCTCGTGTTTCCTCTCGAGTGGAGACGGGTATGTCGGGGAACTTCTTGATTTGCACGAATGCTGTGAAGTACCCTTTCGAAGTAACAGAGGTGAGGTGTGATCAGCCTGTAGACGCCTCAGCGGAAATGGGCCTCATCTCGCCTGGAGGGGAGAACCTCCTGGATTTTCTCGAGTTGCGGCAGGTCTTCTCGAGTTACGACGGGGACCTCAGGGACCCGCTCTGGTGGCCTCAGGAAAGGCCAGCCCCCATGCGAGTTGCTAAGGACCTCTCGGGATACCTCTCCCGTCCATGCCGGGGCCTCAGTCCTTGTGTGGAGTCGGGGCCGGAACCTGAGGATTCCTCTCCAGTGTTGCCGTGGATCATGGGGTACTTCTGAGTCTCCCCAGGGGAGTCAGGCCTCGTCTCGTGTGGGGGCATGCACGTGCACTTTCCTCCCGAGCTGCAGCAGTAGTGTCACGCTTCCTGTCACGTGGATCAAGGGATCTGCGGCTTTCCCTTGAGGCTTTCCCACGAGGCTTTCCACAGGGCTGTGCCACGTGCCACCTTGGTGTGAGTCGATCCTCGGCGTGAAAGACGAGCCGGTGAAGGGAAAAGAGGTTCCTCTGGAATGGACTGAGACATCTGGGGGACTCTTGGAATGGTGGCACGACCCTGGAGTTCCTCTCGCCATTCCTGTTGAGAGGGCCACCTCTTGAGATGCGACGGGAACGCCGGGAACTCTTTCCCAACGAAGCAGGGAAAGGATCCCTCATCTCGAGCTACGAGGCGGAAACGGGGCTCCTCTGGATGTGGGCGGGACCCTCGGGTTTCCTCTCGAGTGGAGACGGGTATGTCGGGGAACTTCTTGATTTGCACGAAGGGTGTGAAGTACCCTTTCGAAGTTCCAGAGGTGAGGTGTGATCCGCCTCGAGACGCCTCAGCGGAAATGGGCCTCATCTCGCCTGGAGGGGAGAACCTACTGGATTTTCTCGAGTTGCGGCAGGTCTTCTCGAGTTACGACGGGGACCTCAGGGACCCACTCTGGTGGCCTCAGGAAAGGCCAGTCGCCATGCGAGTTGCTAGGGGCCATCTAGGGATTCCTCTCCGTCCAGGCCTGGGCCTAAGACCTTGTGTGGAGTCGGGGCCGGAACCTGAGGATTCCTCTCCAGTGTTGCCATGGATCTTGGGGTGCTTCTGAGTCTCCCCAGGGGAGTCAGGCCTCGTCTCGAGTGGGGGCATGAAACATGCGCTTTCCTCCCGAGATGCAGCAGTAGTGTCACGCTTCCTGTCACGTGGATCAAGTGATCTGTGGCTTTCCCTCGAAGCTTTCGCTCGAGGCTTTCCCACGAAGCTTTCCCCCAGGGCTGTGCCACGTGCCACCTTGTGTGAGTCGATCCTAGACGTGAAAGACGAGCCGGTGAAGGGAAAAGAGGTTCCTCTGGAATGGACTGAGACATCTGGGGGACTCTTGGAATGGTGGCACGACCCTGGAGTTCCTCTCTCCGTTCCTGTTGAGAGGGCCTCCTCTTGAGATGCGACGGGAACGCCGGAAACTCTTTCCCTACGAAGCAGGGAAAGGATCCCTCATCTCGAGCTACGATGCGTAAACGGGACTCCTCTGGATGTGGGCGGGACCCTCGTGTTTCCTCTCGAGTGGAGACGGGTATGTCGGGGAACTTCTTGATTTGCACCAAGGGTGTGAAAGACCCTTTCGAAGTTCCAGAGGTGAGGTGTGATCAGCCTCGAGACGCCTACAGCGGAAATGGGCCTCATCTCGCCTGGAGGGGAGAACTTCCTGGATTTTCTCAAGTTGCGGCAGGTATTCTCGAGTTACGACGGGGACATCAGGGACCCGCTCTGGTGGCCTCAGGAAAGGCCATTCCCCATGCGAGTTGCTAGGGGGCATCTCGGGATTCCTCTCCCGTCCATGCCGGGGCCTAAGTCCTTGTGTGGAGTCGGGGCCAGAACCTGAGGATTCCTCTCCAGTGTTGCCATGGATCTTGGGGTGCTTCTGAGTCTCCCCAGGGGAGTCAGGCCTCGTCTCGAGTGGGGGCATGAACATGCGCTTTCCTCCCGAGCTGCAGCAGTAGTGTCACGCTTCCTGTCACGTGGAACAAGGGATCTGTGGCTTTCCCTCGAGGCTGTCCCTCGAGGCTTTCCCACGAGGCTTTCCCACAGGGCTGTGCCACGTGCCACCTTGGTGTGAGTCGATCCTCGGAGTGAAAGACGAGCCGGTGAAGGGAAAAGAGGTTCCTCTGGAATGGACTGAGACATCTGGGGGACTCTTGGAATGGTGGCACGACCCTGGAGTTCCTCTCGCCGTTCCTGTTGAGAGGGCCTCCTCTTGAGATGCGACGGGAACGCCGGGAACTCTTTCCCTACGAAGCAGGGACAGGATCCCTCATCTCGAGCTACGATGCGTAAACGGGGCTCCTCTGGATGTGGGCGGGACCCTCGTGTTTCCTCTCGAGTGGAGACGGGTATGTCGGGGAACTTCTTGATTTGCACCAAGGGTGTGAAAGACCCTTTCGAAGTTCCAGAGGTGAGGTGTGATCAGCCTCGAGACGCATCATGCGAAATGGGCCTCATCTCGCCTGGAGGGGAGAACCTCCTGGATTTTCTCGAGTTGCGGCAGGTCTTCTCGAGTTACGACGGGGATCTCAGGGACCCGCTCTGGTGGCCTCAGGAAAGGCCAGTCACCATGCGAGTTGCTAGGGGCCCTCTCGGGATTCCTCTCCCGTCCATGCCGGGGCCTAAGACATTGTGTGGAGTCGGGGCCGGAACCTGAGGATTCCTCTCCAGTGTTGCCATGGATCTTGGGGTGCTTCTGAGTCTCCCCAGGGGAGTCAGGCCTCGTCTCGAGTGGGGGCATGCCCGTGTGCTTTCCTCCCGAGCTGCAGCAGTAGTGTCACGCTTCCTGTCATGTGGATTAAGGGATCTGCGGTTTGCCTCGAGGCTTTCCCAAGAGGCTTTCCCCCAGGGCTGTGCCACGTGCCACCTTGGTGTGAGTCGATCCTCGGCGTGAAAGACGAGCCGGTGAAGGGAAAAGATGTTCCTCTGGAATGGACTGAGACATCTGGGGACTCTTGGAATGGTGGCACGACCCTGGAGTTCCTCTCGCCGTTCCTGTTGAGAGGGCTCCTCTTGAGATGCGACGGGAACGCCGGGAATTCTTTCCCGATGAAGCAGGGAAAGGATCCCTCATCTCCAGCTACGAGGCGGAAACGGGGCTCCTCTGGATATGGGCGGGACCCTCGTGTTTCCTCTCGAGTGGAGACGGGTATGTCGGGGAACTTCTTGATTTGCACGAATGCTGTGAAGTACCCTTTCGAAGTAACAGAGGTGAGGTGTGATCAGCCTGTAGACGCCTCAGCGGAAATGGGCCTCATCTCGCCTGGAGGGGAGAACCTCCTGGATTTTCTCGAGTTGCGGCAGGTCTTCTCGAGTTACGACGGGGACCTCAGGGACCCGCTCTGGTGGCCTCAGGAAAGGCCAGCCCCCATGCGAGTTGCTAAGGGACCTCTCGGGATACCTCTCCCGTCCATGCCGGGGCCTCAGTCCTTGTGTGGAGTCGGGGCCGGAACCTGAGGATTCCTCTCCAGTGTTGCCGTGGATCATGGGGTACTTCTGAGTCTCCCCAGGGGAGTCAGGCCTCGTCTCGTGTGGGGGCATGCACGTGCACTTTCCTCCCGAGCTTCCTGTCACGTGGATCAAGGGATCTGTGGCTTTCCCTCGAGGCTGTCCCTCGAGGCTTTCCCACGAGGCTTTCCCACAGGGCTGTGCCACGTGCCACCTTGGTGTGAGTCGATCCTCGGCGTGAAAGACGAGCCGGGGAAGGGAAAAGAGGTTCCCCTGGAATATACTGAGACATCTGGGGGACTCTTGGAATGGTGGCACGACCCTGGAGTTCCTCTCGCCGTTCCTGTTGAGAGGGCATCCTCTTGAGATGCGACGGGAACGCCGGGAACTCTTTCCCGACGAAGCAGGGAAAGGATCCCTCATCTCGAGCTACGAGGCGGAAACGGGGCTCCTCTGGATGTGGGCGGGACCCTCGTGATTCCTCTCGAGTGGAGACGGCTAGTTCGGGGAACTTCTGGATTTGCACCAAGGGTGTGAAGGACCCTTTCGAAGTTCCAGAGGTGAGGTGTGATCAGCCTCGAGACGCCTCAGCGGAAATGGGCCTCATCTCGCCTGGAGGGGAGAACCTCCTGGATTTTCTCGAGATGCGGCAGGTCTTCTCGAGTTACGACGGGGACCTCAGGGACCCGCTCTGGTGGCCTCAGGAAAGGCCAGTCCCCATGCGAGTTGCTAGGGGACCTCTCGGGATTCCTCTCCCGTCCATGCCGGGGCCTCAGTCCTTGTGTGGAGTCGGGGCCGGAACCTGAGGATTCCTCTCCAGTGTTGCCATGGATCTTGGGGTGCTTCTGAGTCTCCCCAGGGGAGTCAGGCCTCGTCTCGAGTGGGGGCATGCACGTGCGCTTTCCTCCCGAGCTGCAGCAGTAGTGTCACGCTTCCTGTCACGTGGATCAAGGGATCTGTGGCTTTCCCTCGAGGCTGTCCCTCGAGGCTTTCCCACGAGGCTTTCCCACAGGGCTGTGCCACGTGCCACCTTGGTGTGAGTCGATCCTCGGCGTGAAAGACGAGCCGATGAAGGGAAAAGAGGTTCCTCTGGAATGGACTGAGACATCTGGGGGACTCTTGGAATGGTGGCACGACCCTGGAGTTCCTCTCGCCGTTCCTGTTGAGAGGGCCTCCTCTTGAGATGCGACGGGAACGCCGGGAACTCTTTCCCGACGAAGCAGGGAAAGGATCCCTCATCTCGAGCTACGAGGCGGAAACGGGGCTCCTCTGGATGTGGGCGGGACCCTCGTGATTCCTCTCGAGTGGAGACGGCTAGGTCGGGGAACTTCTTGATTTGCACCAAGGGTGTGAAGGACCCTTTCGAAGTTCCAGAGGTGAGGTGTGATCAGCCTCGAGACGCCTCAGCGGAAATGGGCCTCATCTCGCCTGGAGGGGAGAACCTCCTGGATTTTCTCGAGTTGCGGCAGGTCTTCTCGAGTTACGACGGGGACCTCAGGGACCCGCTCTGGTGGCCTCAGGAAAGGCCAGTCCCCATGCGAGTTGCTAGGGGACCTCTCGGGATTCCTCTCCCGTCCATGCCGGGGCCTCAGTCCTTGTGTGGAGTCAGGGCCGGAACCTGAGGATTCCTCTCCAGTGTTGCCATGGATCTTGGGGTGCTTCTGAGTCTCCCCAGGGGAGTCAGGCCTCGTCTCGAGTGGGGGCATGCACGTGCGCTTTCCTCCCGAGCTGCAGCAGTAGTGTCACGCTTCCTGTCACGTGGATCAAGGGATCTGTGGCTTTCCCTCGAGGCTGTCCCTCGAGGCTTTCCCACGAGGCTTTCCGACAGGGCTGTGCCACGTGCCACCTTGGTGTGAGTCGATCCTCGGCGTGAAAGACGAGCCGGTGAAGGGAAAAGAGGTTCCTCTGGAATGGACTGAGACATCTGGGGGACTCTTGGAATGGTGGCACGACCCTGGAGTTCCTCTCGCCGTTCCTGTTGAGAGGGCCTCCTCTTGAGATGCGACGGGAACGCCGGGAACTCTTTCCCGACGAAGCAGGGAAAGGATCCCTCATCTCGAGCTACGAGGCGGAAACGGGGCTCCTCTGGATGTGGGCGGGACCCTCGTGATTCCTCTCGAGTGGAGACGGCTAGGTCGGGGAACTTCTGGATTTGCACCAAGGGTGTGAAGGACCCTTTCGAAGTTCCAGAGGTGAGGTGTGATCAGCCTCGAGACGCCTCAGCGGAAATGGGCCTCATCTCGCCTGGAGGGGAGAACCTCCTGGATTTTCTCGAATTGCGGCAGGTCTTCTCGAGTTACGACGGGGACCTCAGGGACCCGCTCTGGTGGCCTCAGGAAAGGCCAGTCCCCATGCGAGTTGCTAGGGGACCTCTCGGGATTCCTCTCCCGTCCATGCCGGGGCCTCAGTCCTTGTGTGGAGTCGGGGCCGGAACCTGAGGATTCCTCTCCAGTGTTGCCATGGATCTTGGGGTGCTTCTGAGTCTCCCCAGGGGAGTCAGGCCTCGTCTCGAGTGGGGGCCTGCACGTGCGCTTTCCTCCCGAGCTGCAGCAGTAGTGTCACGCTTCCTGTCACGTGGATCAAGGGATCTGTGGCTTTCCCTCGAGGCTGTCCCTCGAGGCTTTCCCACGAGGCTTTCCCACAGGGCTGTGCCACGTGCCACCTTGGTGTGAGTCGATCCTCGGCGTGAAAGACGAGCCGGGGAAGGGAAAAGAGGTTCCTCTGGAATGGACTGAGACATCTGGGGGACTCTTGGAATGGTGGCACGACCCTGGAGTTCCTCTCGCCGTTCCTGTTGAGAGGGCCTCCTCTTGAGATGCGACGGGAACGCCGGGAACTCTTTCCCGACGAAGCAGGGAAAGGATCCCTCATCTCGAGCTACGAGGCGGAAACGGGGCTCCTCTGGACGTGGGCGGGACCCTCGTGATTCCTCTCGAGTCGAGACGGGTATGTCGGGGAACTTCTTGATTTGCACCAAGGGTGTGAAGGACCTTTTCGAAGTTCCAGAGGTGAGGTGTGATCAGCCTCGAGACTCCTCAGCGTAAATGGGCCTCATCTCGCCTGGAGGGTAGAACCTCCTGGATTTTCTCGAGTTGCGGCAGGTCTTCTCGAGTTTCGACGGGGACCTCAGGGACCCGCTCTGGTGGCCTCAGGAAAGGCCAGTCCCCATGCGAGTTGCTAGGGGACCTCTCGGGATTCCTCTCCCGTCCATGCCGGGGCCTCAGTCCTTGTGTGGAGTCGGGGCCGGAACCTGAGGATTCCTCTCCAGTGTTGCCATGGATCTTGGGGTGCTTCTGAGTCTCCCCAGGGGAGTCAGGCCTCGTCTCGAGTGGGGGCATGCAGGTGCGCTTTCCTCCCGAGCTGCAGCAGTAGTGTCACGCTTCCTGTCACGTGGATCAAGGGATCTGTGGCTTTCCCTCGAGGCTGTCCCTCGAGGCTTTCCCACGAGGCTTTCCCACAGGGCTGTGCCACGTGCCACCTTGGTGTGAGTCGATCCTCGGCGTGAAAGACGAGCCGGGGAAGGGAAAAGAGGTTCCCCTGGAATATACTGAGACATCTGGGGGACTCTTGGAATGGTGGCACGACCCTGGAGTTCCTCTCGCCGTTCCTGTTGAGAGGGCATCCTCTTGAGATGCGACGGGAACGCCGGGAACTCTTTCCCGACGAAGCAGGGAAAGGATCCCTCATCTCGAGCTACGAGGCGGAAACGGGGCTCCTCTGGATGTGGGCGGGACCCTCGTGATTCCTCTCGAGTGGAGACGGCTAGTTCGGGGAACTTCTGGATTTGCACCAAGGGTGTGAAGGACCCTTTCGAAGTTCCAGAGGTGAGGTGTGATCAGCCTCGAGACGCCTCAGCGGAAATGGGCCTCATCTCGCCTGGAGGGGAGAACCTCCTGGATTTTCTCGAGATGCGGCAGGTCTTCTCGAGTTACGACGGGGACCTCAGGGACCCGCTCTGGTGGCCTCAGGAAAGGCCAGTCCCCATGCGAGTTGCTAGGGGACCTCTCGGGATTCCTCTCCCGTCCATGCCGGGGCCTCAGTCCTTGTGTGGAGTCGGGGCCGGAACCTGAGGATTCCTCTCCAGTGTTGCCATGGATCTTGGGGTGCTTCTGAGTCTCCCCAGGGGAGTCAGGCCTCGTCTCGAGTGGGGGCATGCACGTGCGCTTTCCTCCCGAGCTGCAGCAGTAGTGTCACGCTTCCTGTCACGTGGATCAATTGATCTGTGGCTTTCCCTCGAGGCTGTCCCTCGAGGCTTTCCCACGAGGCTTTCCCACAGGGCTGTGCCACGTGCCACCTTGGTGTGAGTCGATCCTCGGCGTGAAAGACGAGCCGGTGAAGGGAAAAGAGGTTCCTCAGGAATGGACTGAGACATCTGGGGGACTCTTGGAATGGTGGCACGACCCTGGAGTTCCTCTCGCCGTTCCTGTTGAGAGGGCCTCCTCTTGAGATGCGACGGGAACGCCGGGAACTCTTTCCCGACGAAGCAGGGAAAGGATCCCTCATCTCGAGCTACGAGGCGGAAACGGGGCTCCTCTGGATGTGGGCGGGACCCTCGTGATTCCTCTCGAGTGGAGACGGCTAGGTCGGGGAACTTCTTGATTTGCACCAAGGGTGTGAAGGACCCTTTCGAAGTTCCAGAGGTGAGGTGTGATCAGCCTCGAGACGCCTCAGCGGAAATGGGCCTCATCTCGCCTGGAGGGGAGAACCTCCTGGATTTTCTCGAGTTGCGGCAGGTCTTCTCGAGTTACGACGGGGACCTCAGGGACCCGCTCTGGTGGCCTCAGGAAAGGCCAGTCCCCATGCGAGTTGCTAGGGGACCTCTCGGGATTCTTCTCCCGTCCATGCCGGGGCCTCAGTCCTTGTGTGGAGTCGGGGCCGGAACCTGAGGATTCCTCTCCAGTGTTGCCATGGATCTTGGGGTGCTTCTGAGTCTCCCCAGGGGAGTCAGGCCTCGTCTCGAGTGGGGGCATGCACGTGCGCTTTCCTCCCGAGCTGCAGCAGTAGTGTCACGCTTCCTGTCACGTGGATCAAGGGATCTGTGGCTTTCCCTCGAGGCTGTCCCTCGAGGCTTTCCCACGAGGCTTTCCCACAGGGCTGTGCCACGTGCCACCTTGGTGTGAGTCGATCCTCGGCGTGAAAGACGAGCCGGGGAAGGGAAAAGAGGTTCCTCTGGAATGGACTGAGACATCTGGGGGACTCTTGGAATGGTGGCACGACCCTGGAGTTCCTCTCGCCGTTCCTGTTGAGAGGGCCTCCTCTTGAGATGCGACGGGAACGCCGGGAACTCTTTCCCGACGAAGCAGGGAAAGGATCCCTCATCTCGAGCTACGAGGCGGAAACGGGGCTCCTCTGGATGTGGGCGGGACCCTCGTGATTCCTCTCGAGTGGAGACGGCTAGGTCGGGGAACTTCTGGATTTGCACCAAGGGTGTGAAGGACCCTTTCGAAGTTCCAGAGGTGAGGTGTGATCAGCCTCGAGACGCCTCAGCGGAAATGGGCCTCATCTCGCCTGGAGGGGAGAACCTCCTGGATTTTCTCGAATTGCGGCAGGTCTTCTCGAGTTACGACGGGGACCTCAGGGACCCGCTCTGGTGGCCTCAGGAAAGGCCAGTCCCCATGCGAGTTGCTAGGGGACCTCTCGGGATTCCTCTCCCGTCCATGCCGGGGCCTCAGTCCTTGTGTGGAGTCGGGGCCGGAACCTGAGGATTCCTCTCCAGTGTTGCCATGGATCTTGGGGTGCTTCTGAGTCTCCCCAGGGGAGTCAGGCCTCGTCTCGAGTGGGGGCATGCACGTGCGCTTTCCTCCCGAGCTGCAGCAGTAGTGTCACGCTTCCTGTCACGTGGATCAAGGGATCTGTGGCTTTCCCTCGAGGCTGTCCCTCGAGGCTTTCCCACGAGGCTTTCCCACAGGGCTGTGCCACGTGCCACCTTGGTGTGAGTCGATCCTCGGCGTGAAAGACGAGCCGATGAAGGGAAAAGAGGTTCCTCTGGAATGGACTGAGACATCTGGGGGACTCTTGGAATGGTGGCACGACCCTGGAGTTCCTCTCGCCGTTCCTGTTGAGAGGGCCTCCTCTTGAGATGCGACGGGAACGCCGGGAACTCTTTCCCGACGAAGCAGGGAAAGGATCCCTCATCTCGAGCTACGAGGCGGAAACGGGGCTCCTCTGGATGTGGGCGGGACCCTCGTGATTCCTCTCGAGTGGAGACGGCTAGGTCGGGGAACTTCTTGATTTGCACCAAGGGTGTGAAGGACCCTTTCGAAGTTCCAGAGGTGAGGTGTGATCAGCCTCGAGACGCCTCAGCGGAAATGGGCCTCATCTCGCCTGGAGGGGAGAACCTCCTGGATTTTCTCGAGTTGCGGCAGGTCTTCTCGAGTTACGACGGGGACCTCAGGGACCCGCTCTGGTGGCCTCAGGAAAGGCCAGTCCCCATGCGAGTTGCTAGGGGACCTCTCGGGATTCCTCTCCCGTCCATGCCGGGGCCTCAGTCCTTGTGTGGAGTCAGGGCCGGAACCTGAGGATTCCTCTCCAGTGTTGCCATGGATCTTGGGGTGCTTCTGAGTCTCCCCAGGGGAGTCAGGCCTCGTCTCGAGTGGGGGCATGCACGTGCGCTTTCCTCCCGAGCTGCAGCAGTAGTGTCACGCTTCCTGTCACGTGGATCAAGGGATCTGTGGCTTTCCCTCGAGGCTGTCCCTCGAGGCTTTCCCACGAGGCTTTCCGACAGGGCTGTGCCACGTGCCACCTTGGTGTGAGTCGATCCTCGGCGTGAAAGACGAGCCGGTGAAGGGAAAAGAGGTTCCTCTGGAATGGACTGAGACATCTGGGGGACTCTTGGAATGGTGGCACGACCCTGGAGTTCCTCTCGCCGTTCCTGTTGAGAGGGCCTCCTCTTGAGATGCGACGGGAACGCCGGGAACTCTTTCCCGACGAAGCAGGGAAAGGATCCCTCATCTCGAGCTACGAGGCGGAAACGGGGCTCCTCTGGATGTGGGCGGGACCCTCGTGATTCCTCTCGAGTGGAGACGGCTAGGTCGGGGAACTTCTGGATTTGCACCAAGGGTGTGAAGGACCCTTTCGAAGTTCCAGAGGTGAGGTGTGATCAGCCTCGAGACGCCTCAGCGGAAATGGGCCTCATCTCGCCTGGAGGGGAGAACCTCCTGGATTTTCTCGAATTGCGGCAGGTCTTCTCGAGTTACGACGGGGACCTCAGGGACCCGCTCTGGTGGCCTCAGGAAAGGCCAGTCCCCATGCGAGTTGCTAGGGGACCTCTCGGGATTCCTCTCCCGTCCATGCCGGGGCCTCAGTCCTTGTGTGGAGTCGGGGCCGGAACCTGAGGATTCCTCTCCAGTGTTGCCATGGATCTTGGGGTGCTTCTGAGTCTCCCCAGGGGAGTCAGGCCTCGTCTCGAGTGGGGGCCTGCACGTGCGCTTTCCTCCCGAGCTGCAGCAGTAGTGTCACGCTTCCTGTCACGTGGATCAAGGGATCTGTGGCTTTCCCTCGAGGCTGTCCCTCGAGGCTTTCCCACGAGGCTTTCCCACAGGGCTGTGCCACGTGCCACCTTGGTGTGAGTCGATCCTCGGCGTGAAAGACGAGCCGGGGAAGGGAAAAGAGGTTCCTCTGGAATGGACTGAGACATCTGGGGGACTCTTGGAATGGTGGCACGACCCTGGAGTTCCTCTCGCCGTTCCTGTTGAGAGGGCCTCCTCTTGAGATGCGACGGGAACGCCGGGAACTCTTTCCCGACGAAGCAGGGAAAGGATCCCTCATCTCGAGCTACGAGGCGGAAACGGGGCTCCTCTGGATGTGGGCGGGACCCTCGTGATTCCTCTCGAGTGGAGACGGCTAGGTCGGGGAACTTCTTGAGTTGCACCAAGGGTGTGAAGGACCCTTTCGAAGTTCCAGAGGTGAGGTGTGATCAGCCTCGAGACGCCTCAGCGTAAATGGGCCTCATCTCGCCTGGAGGGGAGAACCTCCTGGATTTTCTCGAGTTGCGGCAGGTCTTCTCGAGTTACGACGGGGACCTCAGGGACCCGCTCTGGTGGCCTCAGGAAAGGCCAGTCCCCATGCGAGTTGCTAGGGGACCTCTCGGGATTCCTCTCCCGTCCATGCCGGGGCCTCAGTCCTTGTGTGGAGTCAGGGCCGGAACCTGAGGATTCCTCTCCAGTGTTGCCATGGATCTTGGGGTGCTTCTGAGTCTCCCCAGGGGAGTCAGGCCTCGTCTCGAGTGGGGGCATGCACGTGCGCTTTCCTCCCGAGCTGCAGCAGTAGTGTCACGCTTCCTGTCACGTGGATCAAGGGATCTGTGGCTTTCCCTCGAGGCTGTCCCTCGAGGCTTTCCCACGAGGCTTTCCCACAGGGCTGTGCCACGTGCCACCTTGGTGTGAGTCGATCCTCGGCGTGAAAGACGAGCCGGGGAAGGGAAAAGAGGTTCCTCTGGAATGGACTGAGACATCTGGGGGACTCTTGGAATGGTGGCACGACCCTGGAGTTCCTCTCGCCGTTCCTGTTGAGAGGGCCTCCTCTTGAGATGCGACGGGAACGCCGGGATCTCTTTCCCGACGAAGCAGGGAAAGGATCCCTCATCTCGAGCTACGAGGCGGAAACGGGGCTCCTCTGGATGTGGGCGGGACCCTCGTGATTCCTCTCGAGTGGAGACGGCTAGGTCGGGGAACTTCTGGATTTGCACCAAGGGTGTGAAGGACCCTTTCGAAGTTCCAGAGGTGAGGTGTGATCAGCCTCGAGACGCCTCAGCGGAAATGGGCCTCATCTCGCCTGGAGGGGAGAACCTCCTGGATTTTCTCGAATTGCGGCAGGTCTTCTCGAGTTACGACGGGGACCTCAGGGACCCGCTCTGGTGGCCTCAGGAAAGGCCAGTCCCCATGCGAGTTGCTAGGGGACCTCTCGGGATTCCTCTCCCGTCCATGCCGGGGCCTCAGTCCTTGTGTGGAGTCGGGGCCGGAACCTGAGGATTCCTCTCCAGTGTTGCCATGGATCTTGGGATGCTTCTGAGTCTCCCCAGGGGAGTCAGGCCTCGTCTCGAGTGGGGGCATGCACGTGCGCTTTCCTCCCGAGCTGCAGCAGTAGTGTCACGCTTCCTGTCACGTGGATCAAGGGATCTGTGGCTTTCCCTCGAGGCTGTCCCTCGAGGCTTTCCCACGAGGCTTTCCCACAGGGCTGTGCCACGTGCCACCTTGGTGTGAGTCGATCCTCGGCGTGAAAGACGAGCCGATGAAGGGAAAAGAGGTTCCTCTGGAATGGACTGAGACATCTGGGGGACTCTTGGAATGGTGGCACGACCCTGGAGTTCCTCTCGCCGTTCCTGTTGAGAGGGCCTCCTCTTGAGATGCGACGGGAACGCCGGGAACTCTTTCCCGACGAAGCAGGGAAAGGATCCCTCATCTCGAGCTACGAGGCGGAAACGGGGCTCCTCTGGATGTGGGCGGGACCCTCGTGATTCCTCTCGAGTGGAGACGGCTAGGTCGGGGAACTTCTGGATTTGCACCAAGGGTGTGAAGGACCCTTTCGAAGTTCCAGAGGTGAGGTGTGATCAGCCTCGAGACGCCTCAGCGGAAATGGGCCTCATCTCGCCTGGAGGGGAGAACCTCCTGGATTTTCTCGAATTGCGGCAGGTCTTCTCGAGTTACGACGGGGACCTCAGGGACCCGCTCTGGTGGCCTCAGGAAAGGCCAGTCCCCATGCGAGTTGCTAGGGGACCTCTCGGGATTCCTCTCCCGTCCATGCCGGGGCCTCAGTCCTTGTGTGGAGTCGGGGCCGGAACCTGAGGATTCCTCTCCAGTGTTGCCATGGATCTTGGGATGCTTCTGAGTCTCCCCAGGGGAGTCAGGCCTCGTCTCGAGTGGGGGCATGCACGTGCGCTTTCCTCCCGAGCTGCAGCAGTAGTGTCACGCTTCCTGTCACGTGGATCAAGGGATCTGTGGCTTTCCCTCGAGGCTGTCCCTCGAGGCTTTCCCACGAGGCTTTCCCACAGGGCTGTGCCACGTGCCACCTTGGTGTGAGTCGATCCTCGGCGTGAAAGACGAGCCGGTGAAGGGAAAAGAGGTTCCTCTGGAATGGACTGAGACATCTGGGGGACTCTTGGAATGGTGGCACGACCCTGGAGTTCCTCTCGCCGTTCCTGTTGAGAGGGCCTCCTCTTGAGATGCGACGGGAACGCCGGGAACTCTTTCCCGACGAAGCAGGGAAAGGATCCCTCATCTCGAGCTACGAGGCGGAAACGGGGCTCCTCTGGATGTGGGCCGGACCCTCGTGATTCCTCTCGAGTGGAGACGGCTAGGTCGGGGAACTTCTGGATTTGCACCAAGGGTGTGAAGGACCCTTTCGAAGTTCCAGAGGTGAGGTGTGATCAGCCTCGAGACGCCTCAGCGGAAATGGGCCTCATCTCGCCTGGAGGGGAGAACCTCCTGGATTTTCTCGAATTGCGGCAGGTCTTCTCGAGTTACGACGGGGACCTCAGGGACCCGCTCTGGTGGCCTCAGGAAAGGCCAGTCCCCATGCGAGTTGCTAGGGGACCTCTCGGGATTCCTCTCCCGTCCATGCCGGGGCCTCAGTCCTTGTGTGGAGTCGGGGCCGGAACCTGAGGATTCCTCTCCAGTGTTGCCATGGATCTTGGGGTGCTTCTGAGTTTCCCCAGGGGAGTCAGGCCTCGTCTCGAGTGGGGGCCTGCACGTGTGCTTTCCTCCCGAGCTGCAGCAGTAGTGTCACGCTTCCTGTCACGTGGATCAAGGGATCTGTGGCTTTCCCTCGAGGCTGTCCCTCGAGGCTTTCCCACGAGGCTTTCCCACAGGGCTGTGCCACGTGCCACCTTGGTGTGAGTCGATCCTCGGCGTGAAAGACGAGCCGGGGAAGGGAAAAGAGGTTCCTCTGGAATGGACTGAGACATCTGGGGGACTCTTGGAATGGTGGCACGACCCTGGAGTTCCTCTCGCCGTTCCTGTTGAGAGGGCCTCCTCTTGAGATGCGACGGGAACGCCGGGAACTCTTTCCCGACGAAGCAGGGAAAGGATCCCTCATCTCGAGCTACGAGGCGGAAACGGGGCTCCTCTGGATGTGGGCGGGACCCTCGTGATTCCTCTCGAGTGGAGACGGCTAGGTCGGGGAACTTCTTAAGTTGCACCAAGGGTGTGAAGGACCCTTTCGAAGTTCCAGAGGTGAGGTGTGATCAGCCTCGAGACGCCTCAGCGTAAATGGGCCTCATCTCGCCTGGAGGGGAGAACCTCCTGGATTTTCTCGAATTGCGGCAGGTCTTCTCGAGTTACGACGGGGACCTCAGGGACCCGCTCTGGTGGCCTCAGGAAAGGCCAGTCCCCATGCGAGTTGCTAGGGGACCTCTCGGGATTCCTCTCCCGTCCATGCCGGGGCCTCAGTCCTTGTGTGGAGTCAGGGCCGGAACCTGAGGATTCCTCTCCAGTGTTGCCATGGATCTTGGGGTGCTTCTGAGTCTCCCCAGGGGAGTCAGGCCTCGTCTCGAGTGGGGGCCTGCACGTGCGCTTTCCTCCCGAGCTGCAGCAGTAGTGTCACGCTTCCTGTCACGTGGATCAAGGGATCTGTGGCTTTCCCTCGAGGCTGTCCCTCGAGGCTTTCCCACGAGGCTTTCCCACAGGGCTGTGCCACGTGCCACCTTGGTGTGAGTCGATCCTCGGCGTGAAAGACGAGCCGGGGAAGGGAAAAGAGGTTCCTCTGGAATGGACTGAGACATCTGGGGGACTCTTGGAATGGTGGCACGACCCTGGAGTTCCTCTCGCCGTTCCTGTTGAGAGGGCCTCCTCTTGAGATGCGACGGGAACGCCGGGAACTCTTTCCCGACGAAGCAGGGAAAGGATCCCTCATCTCGAGCTACGAGGCGGAAACGGGGCTCCTCTGGATGTGGGCGGGACCCTCGTGATTCCTCTCGAGTGGAGACGGCTAGGTCGGGGAACTTCTGGATTTGCACCAAGGGTGTGAAGGACCCTTTCGAAGTTCCAGAGGTGAGGTGTGATCAGCCTCGAGACGCCTCAGCGGAAATGGGCCTCATCTCGCCTGGAGGGGAGAACCTCCTGGATTTTCTCGAGTTGCGGCAGGTCTTCTCGAGTTACGACGGGGACCTCAGGGACCCGCTCTGGTGGCCTCAGGAAAGGCCAGTCCCCATGCGAGTTGCTAGGGGACCTCTCGGGATTCCTCTCCCGTCCATGCCGGGGCCTCAGTCCTTGTGTGGAGTCGGGGCCGGAACCTGAGGATTCCTCTCCAGTGTTGCCATGGATCTTGGGGTGCTTCTGAGTCTCCCCAGTGGAGTCAGGCCTCGTCTCGAGTGGGGGCCTGCACGTGCGCTTTCCTCCCGAGCTGCAGCAGTAGTGTCACGCTTCCTGTCACGTGGATCAAGGGATCTGTGGCTTTCCCTCGAGGCTGTCCCTCGAGGCTTTCCCACGAGGCTTTCCCACAGGGCTGTGCCACGTGCCACCTTGGTGTGAGTCGATCCTCGGCGTGAAAGACGAGCCGGGGAAGGGAAAAGAGGTTCCTCTGGAATGGACTGAGACATCTGGGGGACTCTTGGAATGGTGGCACGACCCTGGAGTTCCTCTCGCCGTTCCTCTTGAGAGGGCCTCCTCTTGAGATGCGACGGGAACGCCGGGAACTCTTTCCCGACGAAGCAGGGAAAGGATCCCTCATCTCGAGCTACGAGGCGGAAACGGGGCTCCTCTGGATGTGGGCGGGACCCTCGTGATTCCTCTCGAGTGGAGACGGCTAGGTCGGGGAACTTCTTGATTTGCACCAAGGGTGTGAAGGACCCTTTCGAAGTTCCAGAGGTGAGGTGTGATCAGCCTCGAGACGCCTCAGCGTAAATGGGCCTCATCTCGCCTGGAGGGGAGAACCTCCTGGATTTTCTCGAGTTGCGGCAGGTCTTCTCGAGTTACGACGGGGACCTCAGGGACCCGCTCTGGTGGCCTCAGGAAAGGCCAGTCCCCTTGCGAGTTGCTAGGGGACCTCTCGGGATTCCTCTCCCGTCCATGCCGGGGCCTCAGTCCTTGTGTGGAGTCAGGGCCGGAACCTGAGGATTCCTCTCCAGTGTTGCCATGGATCTTGGGGTGCTTCTGAGTCTCCCCAGGGGAGTCAGGCCTCGTCTCGAGTGGGGGCATGCACGTGCGCTTTCCTCCCGAGCTGCAGCAGTAGTGTCACGCTTCCTGTCACGTGGATCAAGGGATCTGTGGCTTTCCCTCGAGGCTGTCCCTCGAGGCTTTCCCACGAGGCTTTCCCACAGGGCTGTGCCACGTGCCACCTTGGTGTGAGTCGATCCTCGGCGTGAAAGACGAGCCGGTGAAGGGAAAAGAGGTTCCTCTGGAATGGACTGAGACATCTGGGGGACTCTTGGAATGGTGGCACGACCCTGGAGTTCCTCTCGCCGTTCCTGTTGAGAGGGCCTCCTCTTGAGATGCGACGGGAACGCCGGGAACTCTTTCCCGAAGAAGCAGGGAAAGGATCCCTCATCTCGAGCTACGAGGCGGAAACGGGGCTCCTCTGGTTGTGGGCGGGACCCTCGTGATTCCTCTCGAGTGGAGACGGCTAGGTCGGGGAACTTCTTGATTTGCACCAAGGGTGTGAAGGACTCTTTCGAAGTTCCAGAGGTGAGGTGTGATCAGCCTCGAGACGCCTCAGCGGAAATGGGCCTCATCTCGCCTGGAGGGGAGAACCTCCTGGATTTTCTCGAGTTGCGGCAGGTCTTCTCGAGTTACGACGGGGACCTCAGGGACCCGCTCTGGTGGCCTCAGGAAAGGCCAGTCCCCATGCGAGTTGCTAGGGGACCTCTCGGGATTCCTCTCCCGTCCATGCCGGGGCCTCAGTCCTTGTGTGGAGTCGGGGCAGGAACCTGAGGATTCCTCTCCAGTGTTGCCATGGATCTTGGGGTGCTTCTGAGTCTCCCCAGGGGAGTCAGGCCTCGTCTCGAGTGGGGGCATGCAGGTGCGCTTTCCTCCCGAGCTGCAGCAGTAGTGTCACGCTTCCTGTCACGTGGATCTAGGGATCTGTGGCTTTCCCTCGAGGCTGTCCTTCGAGGCTTTCCCACGAGGCTTTCCCACAGGGCTGTGCCACGTGCCACCTTGGTGTGAGTCGATCCTCGGCGTGAAAGACGAGCCGGTGAAGGGAAAAGAGGTTCCTCTGGAATGGACTGAGACATCTGGGGGACTCTTGGAATGGTGGCACGACCCTGGAGTTCCTCTCGCCGTTCCTGTTGAGAGGGCCTCCTCTTGAGATGCGGCGGGAACGCCGGGAACTCTTTCCCGACGAAGCAGGGAAAGGATCCCTCATCTCGAGCTACGAGGCGGAAACGGGGCTCCTCTGGATGTGGGCGGGACCCTCGTGATTCCTCTCGAGTGAAGACGGCTAGGTCGGGGAACTTCTTGATTTGCACCAAGGGTGTGAAGGACCCTTTCGAAGTTCCAGAGGTGAGGTGTGATCATCCTCGAGACGCCTCAGCGGAAATGGGCCTCATCTCGCCTGGAGGGGAGAACCTCCTGGATTTTCTCGAGTTGCGGCAGGTCTTCTCGAGTTACGACGGGGACCTCAGGGACCCGCTCTGGTGGCCTCAGGAAAGGCCAGTCCCCATGCGAGTTGCTAGGGGACCTCTCGGGATTCCTCTCCCGTCCATGCCGGGGCCTCAGTCCTTGTGTGGAGTCAGGGCCGGAACCTGAGGATTCCTCTCCAGTGTTGCCATGGATCTTGGGGTGCTTCTGAGTCTCCCCAGGGGAGTCAGGCCTCGTCTCGATTGGGGGCATGCACGTGCGCTTTCCTCCCGAGCTGCAGTAGTAGTGTCACGATTCCTGTCACGTGGATCAAGGGATCTGTGGCTTTCCCTCGAGGCTGTCCCTCGAGGCTTTCCCACGAGGCTTTCCCACAGGGCTGTGCCACGTGCCACCTTGGTGTGAGTCGATCCTCGGCGTGAAAGACGAGCCGGTGAAGGGAAAAGAGTTTCCTCTGGAATGGACTGAGACATCTTGGGGACTCTTGGAATGGTGGCACGACCCTGGAGTTCCTCTCGCCGTTCCTGTTGAGAGGGCCTCCTATTGAGATGCGACGGGAACGCCGTGAACTCTTTCCCGAAGAAGCAGGTAAAGGATCCCTCATCTCGAGCTACGAGGCGGAAACGGGGCTCCTCTGGTTGTGGGCGGGATCCTCGTGATTCCTCTCGAGTGGAGACGGCTAGGTCGGGGAACTTCTTGATTTGCACCAAGTGTGTGAAGGACCCTTTCGAAGTTCCAGAGGTGAGGTGTGATCATCCTCGAGACGCCTCAGCGGAAATGGGCCTCATCTCGCCTGGAGGGGAGAACCTCCTGGATTTTCTCGAGTTGCGGCAGGTCTTCTCGAGTTACGACGGGGACCTCAGGGACCCGCTCTGGTGGCCTCAGGAAAGGCCAGTCCCCATGCGAGTTGCTAGGGGACCTCTCGGGATTCCTCTCCCGTCCATGCCGGGGCCTCAGTCCTTGTGTGGAGTCGGGGCCGGAACCTGAGGATTCCTCTCCAGTGTTGCCATGGATCTTGGGGTGCTTCTGAGTCTCCCCAGGGGAGTCAGGCCTCGTCTCGAGTGGGGGCATGCACGTGCGCTTTCCTCCCGAGCTGCAGCAGTAGTGTCACGCTTCCTGTCACGTGGATCAAGGGATCTGTGGCTTTCCCTCGAGGCTGTCCCTCGAGGCTTTCCCACGAGGCTTTCCCACAGGGCTGTGCCACGTGCCACCTTGGTGTGAGTCGATCCTCGGCGTGAAAGACGAGCCGGGGAAGGGAAAAGAGGTTCCTCTGGAATGGACTGAGACATCTGGGGGACTCTTGGAATGGTGGCACGACCCTGGAGTTCCTCTCGCCGTTCCTGTTGAGAGGGCCTCCTCTTGAGATGCGACGGGAACGCCGGGAACTCTTTCCCGACGAAGCAGGGAAAGGATCCCTCATCTCGAGCTACGAGGCGGAAACGGGGCTCCTCTGGATGTGGGCGGGACCCTCGTGATTCCTCTCGAGTGGAGACGGCTAGGTCGGGGAACTTCTTGATTTGCACCAAGGTTGTGAAGGACCCTTTCGAAGTTCCAGAGGTGAGGTGTGATCAGCCTCGAGACGCCTCAGCGTAAATGGGCCTCATCTCGCCTGGAGGGGAGAACCTCCTGGATTTTCTCGAGTTGCGGCAGGTCTTCTCGAGTTACGACGGGGACCTCAGGGACCCGCTCTGGTGGCCTCAGGAAAGGCCAGTCCCCATGCGAGTTGCTAGGGGACCTCTCGGGATTCCTCTCCCGTCCATGCCGGGGCCTCAGTCCTTGTGTGGAGTCAGGGCCGGAACCTGAGGATTCCTCTTCAGTGTTGCCATGGATCTTGGGGTGCTTCTGAGTCTCCCCAGGGGAGTCAGGCCTCGTCTCGAGTGGGGGCATGCACGTGCGCTTTCCTCCCGAGTTGCAGCAGTAGTGTCACGCTTCCTGTCACGTGGATCAAGGGATCTGTGGCTTTCCCTCGAGGCTGTCCCTCGAGGCTTTCCCACGAGGCTTTCCCACAGGGCTGTGCCACGTGCCACCTTGGTGTGAGTCGATCCTCGGCGTGAAAGACGAGCCGGGGAAGGGAAAAGAGGTTCCTCTGGAATGGACTGAGACATCTGAGGGACTCTTGGAATGGTGGCACGACCCTGGAGTTCCTCTCGCCGTTCCTGTTGAGAGGGCCTCCTCTTGAGATGCGGCGGGAACGCCGGGAACTCTTTCCCGACGAAGCAGGGAAAGGATCCCTCATCTCGAGCTACGAGGCGGAAACGGGGCTCCTCTGGATGTGGGCGGGACCCTCGTGATTCCTCTCGAGTGGAGACGGCTAGGTCGGGGAACTTCTGGATTTGCACCAAGGTTGTGAAGG
>NW_026291484.1:300000-384071 GCF_023091745.1 Budorcas taxicolor
GGTCACGCTTCCTGTCACGTGGATCAAGGGATCTGTGGCTTTCCCTCGAGGCTGTCTCTCGAGGCTTTCCCACGAGGCTTTCCCACAGGGCTGTGCCACGTGCCACCTTGGTGTGAGTCGATCCTCGGCGTGAAAGACGAGCCGGTGAAGGGAAAAGAGCTTCCTCTGGAATGGACTGAGACATCTGGGGGACTCTTGGAATGGTGGCACGACCCTGGAGTTCCTCTCGCCGTTCCTGTAGAGAGGGCCTCCTCTTCAGATGCGACGGGAACGCCGGGAACTCTTTCCCGACGAAGTAGGGAAAGGATCCCTCATCTCGAGCTACGAGGCGGAAACGGGGCTCCTCTGGATGTGGGCGGGACCCTCGTGATTCCTCTCGAGTGGAGACGGCTAGGTCGGGGAACTTCTTGATTTGCACCAAGGGTGTGAAGGACCCTTTCGAAGTTCCAGAGGTGAGGTGTGATCAGCCTCGAGACGCCTCAGCGGAAATGGGCCTCATCTCGCCTGGAGGGGAGAACCTCCTGGATTTTCTCCAGTTGCGGCAGGTCTTCTCGAGTTACGACGGGGACCTCAGGGACCCGCTCTGGTGGCCTCAGGAAAGGCCAGTCCCCATGCGAGTTGCTAGGGGACCTCTCGGGATTCCTCTCCCGTCCATGCCGGGGCCTCAGTCCTTGTGTGGAGTCGGGGCCGGAACCTGAGGATTCCTCTCCAGTGTTGCCATGGATCTTGGGGTGCTTCTGAGTTTCCCCAGGGGAGTCAGGCCTCGTCTCGAGTGGGGGCATGCACGTGCGCTTTCCTCCCGAGCTGCAGCAGTAGTGTCACGCTTCCTGTCACGTGGATCCAGGGATCTGTGGCTTTCCCTCGAGGCTGTCCCTCGAGGCTTTCCCACGAGGCTTTCCCACAGGGCTGTGCCACGTGCCACCTTGGTGTGAGTCGATCCTCGGCGTGAAAGACGAGCCGGTGAAGGGAAAATAGGTTCCTCTGGAATGGACTGAGACATCTGGGGGACTCTTGGAATGGTGGCACGACCCTGGAGTTCCTCTCGCCGTTCCTGTTGAGAGGGCCTCCTCTTGAGATGCGACGGGAACGCCGGGAACTCTTTCCCGATGAAGCAGGGAAAGGATCCCTCATCTCGAGCTACGAGGCGGAAACGGGGCTCCTCTGGATGTGGGCGGGACCCTCGTGATTCCTCTCGAGTGGAGACGGGTATGTCGGGGAACTTCTTGATTTGCACCAAGGGTGTGAAGGACCCTTTCGAAGTTCCAGAGGTGAGGTGTGATCAGCCTCGAGACGCCTCAGCGGAAATGGGCCTCATCTCGGCTGGAGGGGAGAACCTCCTGGATTTTCTCGAGTTGCGGCAGGTCTTCTCGAGTTACGACGGGGACCACAGGGACACACTCCGGTGGCCTCAGGAAAGGCCAGTCCCCATGCGAGTTGCTAGGGGACCTCTCGGGATTCCTCTCCCGTCCATGCCGGGGCCTCAGTCCTTGTGTGGAGTCGGGGCCGGAACCTGAGGATTCCTCTCCAGTGTTGCCATGGATCTTGGGGTCCTTCTGAGTCTCCCCAGGGGAGTCAGGCCTCGTCTCGAGTGGGGGCATGCACGTGCGCTTTCCTCCCAAGCTGCAGCAGTAGGGTCACGCTTCCTGTCACGTGGATCAAGGGATCTGTGGCTTTCCCTCGAGGCTGTCTCTCGAGGCTTTCCCACGAGGCTTTCCCACAGGGCTGTGCCACGTGCCACCTTGGTGTGAGTCGATCCTCGGCGTGAAAGACGAGCCGGTGAAGGGAAAAGAGCTTCCTCTGGAATGGACTGAGACATCTGGGGGACTCTTGGAATGGTGGCACGACCCTGGAGTTCCTCTCGCCGTTCCTGTAGAGAGGGCCTCCTCTTCAGATGCGACGGGAACGCCGGGAACTCTTTCCCGACGAAGTAGGGAAAGGATCCCTCATCTCGAGCTACGAGGCGGAAACGGGGCTCCTCTGGATGTGGGCGGGACCCTCGTGATTCCTCTCGAGTGGAGACGGCTAGGTCGGGGAACTTCTTGATTTGCACCAAGGGTGTGAAGGACCCTTTCGAAGTTCCAGAGGTGAGGTGTGATCAGCCTCGAGACGCCTCAGCGGAAATGGGCCTCATCTCGCCTGGAGGGGAGAACCTCCTGGATTTTCTCCAGTTGCGGCAGGTCTTCTCGAGTTACGACGGGGACCTCAGGGACCCGCTCTGGTGGCCTCAGGAAAGGCCAGTCCCCATGCGAGTTGCTAGGGGACCTCTCGGGATTCCTCTCCCGTCCATGCCGGGGCCTCAGTCCTTGTGTGGAGTCGGGGCCGGAACCTGAGGATTCCTCTCCAGTGTTGCCATGGATCTTGGGGTGCTTCTGAGTTTCCCCAGGGGAGTCAGGCCTCGTCTCGAGTGGGGGCATGCACGTGCGCTTTCCTCCCGAGCTGCAGCAGTAGTGTCACGCTTCCTGTCACGTGGATCCAGGGATCTGTGGCTTTCCCTCGAGGCTGTCCCTCGAGGCTTTCCCACGAGGCTTTCCCACAGGGCTGTGCCACGTGCCACCTTGGTGTGAGTCGATCCTCGGCGTGAAAGACGAGCCGGTGAAGGGAAAATAGGTTCCTCTGGAATGGACTGAGACATCTGGGGGACTCTTGGAATGGTGGCACGACCCTGGAGTTCCTCTCGCCGTTCCTGTTGAGAGGGCCTCCTCTTGAGATGCGACGGGAACGCCGGGAACTCTTTCCCGATGAAGCAGGGAAAGGATCCCTCATCTCGAGCTACGAGGCGGAAACGGGGCTCCTCTGGATGTGGGCGGGACCCTCGTGATTCCTCTCGAGTGGAGACGGGTATGTCGGGGAACTTCTTGATTTGCACCAAGGGTGTGAAGGACCCTTTCGAAGTTCCAGAGGTGAGGTGTGATCAGCCTCGAGACGCCTCAGCGGAAATGGGCCTCATCTCGGCTGGAGGGGAGAACCTCCTGGATTTTCTCGAGTTGCGGCAGGTCTTCTCGAGTTACGACGGGGACCACAGGGACACACTCCGGTGGCCTCAGGAAAGGCCAGTCCCCATGCGAGTTGCTAGGGGACCTCTCGGGATTCCTCTCCCGTCCATGCCGGGGCCTCAGTCCTTGTGTGGAGTCGGGGCCGGAACCTGAGGATTCCTCTCCAGTGTTGCCATGGATCTTGGGGTCCTTCTGAGTCTCCCCAGGGGAGTCAGGCCTCGTCTCGAGTGGGGGCATGCACGTGAGCTTTCCTCACGAGCTGCAGCAGTAGTGTCACGCTTCCTGTCACGTGGATCCGGGGATCTGTGGCTTTCCCTCGAGGCTGTCCCTCGAGGCTTTCCCACGAGGCTTTCCCACAGGGCTGTGCCACGTGCCACCTTGGTGTGAGTCGATCCTCGGCGTGAAAGACGAGCCGGTGAAGGGAAAAGAGCTTCCTCTGGAATGGACTGAGACATCTGGGGGACTCTTGGAATGGTGGCACGACCCTGGAGTTCCTCTCGCCGTTCCTGTTGAGAGGGCCTCCTCTTGAGATGCGACGGGAACGCCGGGAACACTTTCCCGACGAAGCAGGGAAAGGATCCCTCATCTCGAGCTACGAGGCGGAAACAGGGCTCCTCTGGATGTGGGCGGGACCCTCGTGATTCCTCTCGAGTGGAGACGGGTATGTCGGGGAACTTCTTGATTTGCACCAAGGGTGTGAAGGACCCTTTCGAAGTTCCAGAGGTGAGGTGTGAGCAGCCTCGAGACGCCTCAGCGGAAATGGGCCTCATCTCGCCTGGAGGGGAGAACCTCTTGTATTTTCTCGAGTTGAGGCAGGTCTTCTCGAGTTACGACGGGGACCTCAGGGACCCGCTCTGGTGGCCTCAGGAAAGGCCAGTCCCCATGCGAGTTGCTAGGGGACCTATCGGGATTCCTCTCCCGTCCATGCCGGGGCCTCAGTCCTTGTGTGGAGTCGGGGCCGGAACATGAGGATTCCTCTCCAGTGTTGCCATGGATCTTGGGGTGCTTCTGAGTCTCCCCAGGGGAGTCAGGCCTCGTCTCGAGTGGGGGCATGCACGTGCGCTTTCCTCCCAAGCTGCAGCAGTAGGGTCACGCTTCCTGTCACGTGGATCAAGGGATCTGTGGCTTTCCCTCGAGGCTGTCCCTCGAGGCTTTCCCACGAGGCTTTCCCACAGGGCTGTGCCACGTGCCACCTTGGTGTGAGTCGATCCTCGGCGTGAAAGACGAGCCGGTGAAGGGAAAAGAGGTTCCTCTGGAATGGACTGAGACATCTGGGGGACTCTTGGAATGGTGGCACGACCCTGGAGTTCCTCTCGCCGTTCCTGTTGAGAGGGCCTCCTCTTGAGATGCGACGGGAACGCCGGGAACTCTTTCCCGACGAAGCAGGGAAAGGATCCCTCATCTCGAGCTACGAGGCGGAAACGGGGCTCCTCTGGATGTGCGCGGGACCCTCGTGATTCCTCTCGAGTGGAGACGGGTATGTCGGGGAACTTCTTGATTTGCACCAAGGGTGTGAAGGACCCTTTCGAAGTTCCAGAGGTGAGGTGTGATCAGCCTCGAGACGCCTCAGCGGAAATGGGCCTCATCTCGCCTGGAGGGGAGAACCTCCTGGATTTTCTCGAGTTGCGGCAGGTCTTCTCGAGTTACGACGGGGACCACAGGGACACACTCTGGTGGCCTCAGGAAAGGCCAGTCCCCATGCGAGTTGCTAGGGGACCTCTCGGGATTCCTCTCCCGTCCATGCCGGGGCCTCAGTCCTTGTGTGGAGTCGGGGCCGGAACCTGAGGATTCCTCTCCAGTGTTGCCATGGATCTTGGGGTGCTTCTGAGTCTCCCCAGGGGAGTCAGGCCTCGTCTCGAGTGGGGGCATGCACGTGCGCTTTCCTCCCGAGCTGCAGCAGTAGTGTCACGCTTCCTGTCACGTGGATCAAGGGATCTGTGGCTTTCCCTCGAGGCTGTCCCTCGAGGCTTTCCCACGAGGCTTTCCCACAGGGCTGTGCCACGTGCCACCTTGGTGTGAGTCGATCCTCGGCGTGAAAGACGAGCCGGTGAAGGGAAAAGAGGTTCCTCTGGAATGGACTGAGACATCTGGGGGACTCTTGGAATGGTGGCACGACCCTGGAGTTCCTCTCGCCGTTCCTGTTGAGAGGGCCTCCTCTTGAGATGCGACGGGAACGCCGGGAACACTTTCCCGACGAAGCAGGGAAAGGATCCCTCATCTCGAGCTACGAGGCGGAAACGGGGCTCCTCTGGATGTGGGCGGGACCCTCGTGATTCCTCTCGAGTGGAGACGGGTATGTCGGGGAACTTCTTGATTTGCACCAAGGGTGTGAAGGACCCTTTCGAAGTTCCAGAGGTGAGGTGTGAGCAGCCTCGAGACGCCTCAGCGGAAATGGGCCTCATCTCGCCTGGAGGGGAGAACCTCTTGTATTTTCTCGAGTTGAGGCAGGTCTTCTCGAGTTACGACGGGGACCTCAGGGACCCGGTCTGGTGGCCTCAGGAAAGGCCAGTCCCCATGCGAGTTGCTAGGGGACCTATCGGGATTCCTCTCCCGTCCATGCCGGGGCCTCAGTCCTTGTGTGGAGTCGGGGCCGGAACCTGAGGATTCCTCTCCAGTGTTGCCATGGATCTTGGGGTGCTTCTGAGTCTCCCCAGGGGAGTCAGGCCTCGTCTCGAGTGGGGGCATGCACGTGCGCTTTCCTCCCAAGCTGCAGCAGTAGGGTCACGCTTCCTGTCACGTGGATCAAGGGATCTGTGGCTTTCCCTCGAGGCTGTCCCTCGAGGCTTTCCCACGAGGCTTTCCCACAGGGCTGTGCCACGTGCCACCTTGGTGTGAGTCGATCCTCGGCGTGAAAGACGAGCCGGTGAAGGGAAAAGAGGTTCCTCTGGAATGGACTGAGACATCTGGGGGACTCTTGGAATGGTGGCACGACCCTGGAGTTCCTCTCGCCGTTCCTGTTGAGAGGGCCTCCTCTTGAGATGCGACGGGAACGCCGGGAACTCTTTCCTGACGAAGCAGGGAAAGGATCCCTCATCTCGAGCTACGAGGCGGAAACGGGGCTCCTCTGGATGTGGGCGGGACCCTCGTGATTCCTCTCGAGTGGAGACGGGTATGTCGGGGAACTTCTTGATTTGCACCAAGGGTGTGAAGGACCCTTTCGAAGTTCCAGAGGTGAGGTGTGATCAGCCTCGAGACGCCTCAGTGGAAATGGGCCTCATCTCGCCTGGAGGGGAGAACCTCCTGGATTTTCTCGAGTTGCGGCAGGTCTTCTCGAGTTACGACGGGGACCACAGGGACCCACTCTGGTGGCCTCAGGAAAGGCCAGTCCCCATGCGAGTTGCTAGGGGACCTCTCGGGATTCCTCTCCCGTCCATGCCGGGGCCTCAGTCCTTGTGTGGAGTCGGGGCCGGAACCTGAGGATTCCTCTCCAGTGTTGCCATGGAACTTGGGGTGCTTCTGAGTCACCCCAGGGGAGTCAGGCCTCGTCTCGAGTGGGGGCATGCACGTGCGCTTTCCTCCCGAGCTGCAGCAGTAGTGTCACGCTTCCTGTCACGTGGATCAAGGGATCTGTGGCTTTCCCTCGAGGCTGTCCCTCGAGGCTTTCCCACGAGGCTTTCCCACAGGGCTGTGCCACGTGCCACCTTGGTGTGAGTCGATCCTCGGCGTGAAAGACGAGCCGGTGAAGGGAAAAGAGGTTCCTCTGGAATGGACTGAGACATCTGGGGGACTCTTGGAATGGTGGCACGACCCTGGAGTTCCTCTCGCCGTTCCTGTTGAGAGGGCCTCCTCTTGAGATGCGACGGGAACGCCGGGAACTCTTTCCCGACGAAGCAGGGAAAGGATCCCTCATCTCGAGCTACGAGGCGGAAACGGGGCTCCTCTGGATGTGGGCGGGACCCTCGTGATTCCTCTCGAGTGGAGACGGGTATGTCGGGGAACTTCTTGATTTGCACCAAGGGTGTGAAGGACCCTTTCGAAGTTCCAGAGGTGAGGTGTGATCAGCCTCGAGACGCCTCAGCGGAAATGGGCCTCATCTCGCCTGGAGGGGAGAACCTCTTGGATTTTCTCGAGTTGAGGCAGGTCTTCTCGAGTTACGACGGGGACCTCAGGGACCCGCTCTGGTGGCCTCAGGAAAGGCCAGTCCCCATGCGAGTTGCTAGGGGACTTCTCGGGATTCCTCTCCCGTCCATACCGGGGCCTCAGTCCTTGTGTGGAGTCGGGGCCGGAACATGAGGATTCCTCTCCAGTGTTGCCATGGATCTTGGGGTCCTTCTGAGTCTCCCCAGGGGAGTCAGGCCTCGTCTCGAGTGGGGGCATGCACGTGCGCTTTCCTCCCGAGTTGCAGCAGTAGTGTCACGCTTCCTGTCACGTGGATCCGGGGATCTGTGGCTTTCCCTCGGGGCTGTCCCTCGAGGCTTTCCCACGAGGCTTTCCCACAGGGCTGTGCCACGTGCCACCTTGGTGTGAGTCGATCCTCGGCGTGAAAGACGAGCCGGTGAAGGGAAAAGAGCTTCCTCTGGAATGGACTGAGACATCTGGGGGACTCTTGGAATGGTGGCACGACCCTGGAGTTCCTCTCGCCGTTCCTGTTGAGAGGGCCTCCTCTTGAGATGCGACGGGAACGCCGGGAACTCTTTCCTGACGAAGCAGGGAAAGGATCCCTCATCTCGAGCTACGAGGCGGAAACAGGGCTCCTCTGGATGTGGGCGGGACCCTCGTGATTCCTCTCGAGTGGAGACGGGTATGTCGGGGAACTTCTTGATTTGCACCAAGGGTGTGAAGGACCCTTTCGAAGTTCCAGAGGTGAGGTGTGAGCAGCCTCGAGACGCCTCAGCGGAAATGGGCCTCATCTCGCCTGGAGGGGAGAACCTCTTGTATTTTCTCGAGTTGAGGCAGGTCTTCTCGAGTTACGACGGGGACCGCAGGGACCCGGTCTGGTGGCCTCAGGAAAGGCCAGTCGCCATGCGAGTTGCTAGGGGACCTATCGGGATTCCTCTCCCGTCCATGCCGGGGCCTCAGTCCTTGTGTGGAGTCGGGGCCGGAACCTGAGGATTCCTCTCCAGTGTTGCCATGGATCTTGGGGTGCTTCTGAGTCTCCCCAGGGGAGTCAGGCCTCGTCTCGAGTGGGGGCATGCACGTGCGCTTTCCTCCCAAGCTGCAGCAGTAGGGTCACGCTTCCTGTCACGTGGATCAAGGGATCTGTGGCTTTCCCTCGAGGCTGTCCCTCGAGGCTTTCCCACGAGGCTTTCCCACAGGGCTGTGCCACGTGCCACCTTGGTGTGAGTCGATCCTCGGCGTGAAAGACGAGCCGGTGAAGGGAAAAGAGGTTCCTCTGGAATGGACTGAGACATCTGGGGGACTCTTGGAATGGTGGCACGACCCTGGAGTTCCTCTCGCCGTTCCTGTTGAGAGGGCCTCCTCTTGAGATGCGACGGGAACGCCGGGAACTCTTTCCTGACGAAGCAGGGAAAGGATCCCTCATCTCGAGCTACGAGGCGGAAACGGGGCTCCTCTGGATGTGGGCGGGACCCTCGTGATTCCTCTCGAGTGGAGACGGGTATGTCGGGGAACTTCTTGATTTGCACCAAGGGTGTGAAGGACCCTTTCGAAGTTCCAGAGGTGAGGTGTGATCAGCCTCGAGACGCCTCAGCGGAAATGGGCCTCATCTCGCCTGGAGGGGAGAACCTCTTGGATTTTCTCGAGTTGAGGCAGGTCTTCTCGAGTTACGACGGGGACCTCAGGGACCCGCTCTGGTGGCCTCAGGAAAGGCCAGTCCCCATGCGAGTTGCTAGGGGACCTCTCGGGATTCCTCTCCCGTCCATACCGGGGCCTCAGTCCTTGTGTGGAGTCGGGGCCGGAACATGAGGATTCCTCTCCAGTGTTGCCATGGATCTTGGGGTCCTTCTGAGTCTCCCCAGGGGAGTCAGGCCTCGTCTCGAGTGGGGGCATGCACGTGCGCTTTCCTCCCGAGCTGCAGCAGTAGTGTCACGCTTCCTGTCACGTGGATCCGGGGATCTGTGGCTTTCCCTCGGGGCTGTCCCTCGAGGCTTTCCCACGAGGCTTTCCCACAGGGCTGTGCCACGTGCCACCTTGGTGTGAGTCGATCCTCGGCGTGAAAGACGAGCCGGTGAAGGGAAAAGAGCTTCCTCTGGAATGGACTGAGACATCTGGGGGACTCTTGGAATGGTGGCACGACCCTGGAGTTCCTCTCGCCGTTCCTGTTGAGAGGGCCTCCTCTTGAGATGCGACGGGAACGCCGGGAACTCTTTCCTGACGAAGCAGGGAAAGGATCCCTCATCTCGAGCTACGAGGCGGAAACAGGGCTCCTCTGGATGTGGGCGGGACCCTCGTGATTCCTCTCGAGTGGAGACGGGTATGTCGGGGAACTTCTTGATTTGCACCAAGGGTGTGAAGGACCCTTTCGAAGTTCCAGAGGTGAGGTGTGAGCAGCCTCGAGACGCCTCAGCGGAAATGGGCCTCATCTCGCCTGGAGGGGAGAACCTCTTGTATTTTCTCGAGTTGAGGCAGGTCTTCTCGAGTTACGACGGGGACCGCAGGGACCCGGTCTGGTGGCCTCAGGAAAGGCCAGTCGCCATGCGAGTTGCTAGGGGACCTATCGGGATTCCTCTCCCGTCCATGCCGGGGCCTCAGTCCTTGTGTGGAGTCGGGGCCGGAACCTGAGGATTCCTCTCCAGTGTTGCCATGGATCTTGGGGTGCTTCTGAGTCTCCCCAGGGGAGTCCGGCCTCGTCTCGAGTGGGGGCATGCACGTGCGCTTTCCTCCCAAGCTGCAGCAGTAGGGTCACGCTTCCTGTCACGTGGATCAAGGGATCTGTGGCTTTCCCTCGAGGCTGTCCCTCGAGGCTTTCCCACGAGGCTTTCCCACAGGGCTGTGCCACGTGCCACCTTGGTGTGAGTCGATCCTCGGCGTGAAAGACGAGCCGGTGAAGGGAAAAGAGGTTCCTCTGGAATGGACTGAGACATCTGGGGGACTCTTGGAATGGTGGCACGACCCTGGAGTTCCTCTCGCCGTTCCTGTTGAGAGGGCCTCCTCTTGAGATGCGACGGGAACGCCGGGAACTCTTTCCCGACGAAGCAGGGAAAGGATCCCTCATCTCGAGCTACGAGGCGGAAACGGGGCTCCTCTGGATGTGGGCGGGACCCTCGTGATTCCTCTCGAGTGGAGACGGGTATGTCGGGGAACTTCTTGATTTGCACCAAGGGTGTGAAGGACCCTTTCGAAGTTCCAGAGGTGAGGTGTGATCAGCCTCGAGACGCCTCAGCGGAAATGGGCCTCATCTCGCCTGGAGGGGAGAACCTCTTGTATTTTCTCGAGTTGAGGCAGGTCTTCTCGAGTTACGACGGGGACCTCAGGGACCCGCTCTGGTGGCCTCAGGAAAGGCCAGTCCCCATGCGAGTTGCTAGGGGACTTCTCGGGATTCCTCTCCCGTCCATACCGGGGCCTCAGTCCTTGTGTGGAGTCGGGGCCGGAACCTGAGGATTCCTCTCCAGTGTTGCCATGGATCTTGGGGTGCTTCTGAGTCTCCCCAGGGGAGTCAGGCCTCGTCTCGAGTGGGGGCATGCACGTGCGCTTTCCTCCCGAGCTGCAGCAGTAGTGTCACGCTTCCTGTCACGTGGATCCGGGGATCTGTGGCTTTCCCTCGAGGCTGTCCCTCGAGGCTTTCCCACGAGGCTTTCCCACAGGGCTGTGCCACGTGCCACCTTGGTGTGAGTCGATCCTCGGCGTGAAAGACGAGCCGGTGAAGGGAAAAGAGCTTCCTCTGGAATGGACTGAGACAACTGGGGGACTCTTGGAATGGTGGCACGACCCTGGAGTTCCTCTCGCCGTTCCTGTAGAGAGGGCCTCCTCTTGAGATGCGACGGGAACGCCGGGAACACTTTCCCGACGAAGCAGGGAAAGGATCCCTCATCTCGAGCTACGAGGCGGAAACAGGGCTCCTCTGGATGTGGGCGGGACCCTCGTGATTCCTCTCGAGTGGAGACGGGTATGTCGGGGAACTTCTTGATTTGCACCAAGGGTGTGAAGGACCCTTTCGAAGTTCCAGAGGTGAGGTGTGAGCAGCCTCGAGACGCCTCAGCGGAAATGGGCCTCATCTCGCCTGGAGGGGAGAACCTCTTGTATTTTCTCGAGTTGAGGCAGGTCTTCTCGAGTTACGACGGGGACCTCAGGGACCCGGTCTGGTGGCCTCAGGAAAGGCCAGTCCCCATGCGAGTTGCTAGGGGACCTATCGGGATTCCTCTCCCGTCCATGCCGGGGCCTCAGTCCTTGTGTGGAGTCGGGGCCGGACCTGAGGATTCCTCTCCAGTGTTGCCATGGATCTTGGGGTGCTTCTGAGTCTCCCCAGGGGAGTCAGGCCTCGTCTCGAGTGGGGGCATGCACGTGCGCTTTCCTCCCAAGCTGCAGCAGTAGGGTCACGCTTCCTGTCACGTGGATCAAGGGATCTGTGGCTTTCCCTCGAGGCTGTCCCTCGAGGCTTTCCCACGAGGCTTTCCCACAGGGCTGTGCCACGTGCCACCTTGGTGTGAGTCGATCCTCGGCGTGAAAGACGAGCCGGTGAAGGGAAAAGAGGTTCCTCTGGAATGGACTGAGACATCTGGGGGGCTCTTGGAATGGTGGCACGACACTGGAGTTCCTCTCGCCGTTCCTGTAGAGAGGGCCTCCTCTTCAGATGCGACGGGAACGCCGGGAACTCTTTCCCGACGAAGTAGGGAAAGGATCCCTCATCTCGAGCTACGAGGCGGAAACGGGGCTCCTCTGGATGTGGGCGGGACCCTCGTGATTCCTCTCGAGTGGAGACGGCTAGGTCGGGGAACTTCTTGCTTTGCACCAAGGGTGTGAAGGACCCTTTCGAAGTTCCAGAGGTGAGGTGTGATCAGCCTCGAGACGCCTCAGCGGAAATGGGCCTCATCTCGCCTGGAGGGGAGAACCTCCTGGATTTTCTCGAGTTGCGGCAGGTCTTCTCGAGTTACGACGGGGACCACAGGGACACACTCTGGTGGCCTCAGGAAAGGCCAGTCCCCATGCGAGTTGCTAGGGGACCTCTCGGGATTCCTCTCCCGTCCATGCCGGGGCCTCAGTCCTTGTGTGGAGTCGGGGCCGGAACCTGAGGATTCCTCTCCAGTGTTGCCATGGATCTTGGGGAGCTTCTGAGTCTCCCCAGGGGAGTCAGGCCTCGTCTCGAGTGGGGGCATGCACGTGCGCTTTCCTCCCGAGCTGCAGCAGTAGTGTCACGCTTCCTGTCACGTGGATCAAGGGATCTGTGGCTTTCCCTCGAGGCTGTCCCTCGAGGCTTTCCCACGAGGCTTTCCCACAGGGCTGTGCCACGTGCCACCTTGGTGTGAGTCGATCCTCGGCGTGAAAGACGAGCCGGTGAAGGGAAAAGAGGTTCCTCTGGAATGGACTGAGACATCTGGGGGACTCTTGGAATGGTGGCACGACCCTGGAGTTCCTCTCGCCGTTCCTGTTGAGAGGGCCTCCTCTTGAGATGCGACGGGAACGCCGGGAACTCTTTCCCGACGAAGTAGGGAAAGGATCCCTCATCTCGAGCTACGAGGTGGAAACGGGGCTCCTCTGGATGTTGGCGGGACCCTCGTGATTCCTCTCGAGTGGAGACGGCTAGGTCGGGGAACTTCTTGATTTGCACCAAGGGTGTGAAGGACCCTTTCGAAGTTCCAGAGGTGAGGTGTGATCAGCCTCGAGACACCTCAGCGGAAATGGGCCTCATCTCGCCTGGAGGGGAGAACGTCCTGGATTTTCTACAGTTGCGGCAGGTCTTCTCGAGTTACGACGGGGACCACAGGGACCCGCTCTGGTGGTCTCAGGAAAGGCCAGTCCCCATGTGAGTTGCTAGGGGACCTCTCGGGATTCCTCTCCCGTCCATGCCGGGGCCTCAGTCCTTGTGTGGAGTCGGGGCCGTTAACCTGAGGATTCCTCTCCAGTGTTGCCATGGATCTTGGGGTGCTTCTGAGTCTCCCCAGGGGAGTCAGGCCTCGTCTCGAGTGGGGTCATGCACGTGCGCTTTCCTCCTGAGCTGCAGCAGTAGTGTCACGCTTCCTGTCACGTGGATCAAGGGATCTGTGGCTTTCCCTCGAGGCTGTCCCTCGAGGCTTTCCCACGAGGCTTTCCCACAGGGCTGTGCCACGTGCCACCTTGGTGTGAGTCGATCCTCGGCGTGAAAGACGAGCCGGTGAAGGGAAAAGAGGTTCCTCTGGAATGGACTGAGACATCTGGGGGACTCTTGGAATGGTGGCACGACCCTGGAGTTCCTCTCGCCGTTCCTGTTGAGAGGGCCTCCTCTTGAGATGCGACGGGAACGCTGGGAACTCTTTCCCGACGAAGCAGGTAAAGGATCCCTCATCTCGAGCTACGAGGCGGAAACGGGGCTCCTCTGGATGTGGGCGGGACCCTCGTGATTCCTCTCGAGTGGAGACGGGTATGTCGGGGAACTTCTTGATTTGCACCAAGGGTGTGAAGGACCCTTTCGAAGTTCCAGAGGTGAGGTGTGATCAGCCTCGAGACGCCTCAGCGGAAATGGGCCTCATCTCGCCTGGAGGGGAGAACCTCTTGTATTTTCTCGAGTTGAGGCAGGTCTTCTCGAGTTACGACGGGGACCTCAGGGACCCGGTCTGGTGGCCTCAGGAAAGGCCAGTCCCCATGCGAGTTGCTAGGGGACTTCTCGGGATTCCTCTCCCGTCCATGCCGGGGCCTCAGTCCTTGTGTGGAGTCGGGGCTGGAACCTGAGGATTCCTCTCCAGTGTTGCCATGGATCTTGGGGTGCTTCTGAGTCTCCCCAGGGGAGTCAGGCCTCGTCTCGAGTGGGGGCATGCACGTGCGCTTTCCTCCCAAGCTGCAGCAGTAGGGTCACTCTTCCTGTCACGTGGATCAAGGGATCTGTGGCTTTCCCTCGAGGCTGTCCCTCGAGGCTTTCCCACGAGGCTTTCCCACAGGGCTGTGCCACGTGCCACCTTGGTGTGAGTCGATCCTCGGCGTGAAAGACGAGCCGGTGAAGGGAAAAGAGGTTCCTCTGGAATGGACTGAGACATCTGGGGGACTCTTGGAATGGTGGCACGACCCTGGAGTTCCTCTCGCCGTTCCTGTTGAGAGGGCCTCCTCTTGAGATGCGACGGGAACGCCGGGAACTCTTTCCCGACGAAGTAGGGAAAGGATCCCTCATCTCGAGCTACGAGGTGGAAACGGGGTTCCTCTGGATGTGGGCGGGACCCTCGTGATTCCTCTCGAGTGGAGACGGCTAGGTCGGGGAACTTCTTGATTTGCACCAAGGGTGTGAAGGACCCTTTTGAAGTTCCAGAGGTGAGGTGTGATCAGCCTCGAGACGCCTCAGCGGAAACGGGCCTCATCTCGCCTGGAGGGGAGAACCTCTTGGATTTTCTCGAGTTGCGGCAGGTCTTCTCGAGTTACGACGGGGACCTCAGGGACCCGCTCTGGTGGCCTCAGGAAGGCCAGTCCCCATGCAAGTTGCTAGGGGACCTCTGGGGATTCCTCTCCCGTCCATACCAGGGCCTCAGTCCTTGTGTGGAGTCGGGGCCGGAACCTGAGGATTCCTCTCCAGTGTTGCCATGGATCTTGGGGAGCTTCTGAGTCTCCCCAGGGGAGTCAGGCCTCGTCTCGAGTGGGGGCATGCACGTGCGCTTTCCTCCTGAGCTGCAGCAGTAGTGTCACGCTTCCTGTCACGTGGATCAAGGGATCTGTGGCTTTCCATCGAGGCTGTCCTTCGAGGCTTTCCCACGAAGCTTTCCCACAGGGCTGTGCCACGTGCCACCTTGGTGTGAGTCGATCCTCGGCGTGAAAGACGAGCCGGTGAAGGGAAAAGAGGTTTCTCTGGAATGGACTGAGACATCTGGGGGACTCTTGGAATGGTGGCACGACCCTGGAGTTCCTCTCGCCGTTCCTGTTGAGAGGGCCTCCTCTTGAGATGCGACGGGAACGCCGGGAACTCTTTCCCGACGAAGCAGGTAAAGGATCCCTCATCTCGAGCTACGAGGCGGAAACGGGGCTCCTCTGGATGTGGGCGGGACCCTCGTGATTCCTCTCGAGTGGAGACGGCTAGGTCGGGGAACTTCTTGATTTGCACCAAGGGTGTGAAGGAGCCTTTCGAAGTTCCAGAGGTGAGGTGTGATCAGCCTCGAGACGCCTCAGCGGAAATGGGCCTCATCTCGCCTTTAGGGCAGAACCTCCTGGATTTTCTCGAGTTGCGGCAGGTCTTCTCGAGTTACGACGGGGACCTCAGGGACACGCTCTGGTGGCCTCAGGAAAGGCCAGTCCCCATGCGAGTTGCTAGGGGACCTCTCGGGATTCCTCTCCCGTCCATGCCGGGGCCTCAGTCCTTGTGTGGAGTCGGGGCCGAAACCTGAGGATTCCTCTCCAGTGTTGCCATGGATCTTGGGGTGCTTCTGAGTCTCCCCAGGGGAGTCAGGCCTCGTCTCGAGTGGGGGCATGCACGTGCGCTTTCCTCCCGAGCTGCAGCAGTAGTGTCACGCTTCCTGTCACGTGGATAAAGGGATCTGTGGCTTTCCCTCGAGGCTGTCCCTCGAGGCTTTCCCACGAGGCTTTCCCACAGGGCTGTGCCACGTGCCACCTTGGTGTGAGTCGATCCTCGGCGTGAAAGACGAGCCGGTGAAGGGAAAAGAGGTTCCTCTGGAATGGACTGAGACATCTGGGGGACTCTTGGAATGGTGGCACGACCCTGGAGTTCCTCTCCCGTTCCTGTAGAGAGGGCCTCCTCTTGAGATGCGACGGGAACGCCGGGAACTCTTTCCCGACGAAGCAGGGAAAGGATCCCTCATCTCGAGCTACGAGGCGGAAACGGGGCTCCTCTGGATGTGGGCGGGACCCTCGTGATTCCTCTCGAGTGGAGACGGGTATGTCGGGGAACTTCTTGATTTGCACCAAGGGTGTGAAGGACCCTTTCGAAGTTCCAGAGGTGAGGTGTGATCAGCCTCGAGACGCCTCAGCGGAAATGGGCCTCATCTCGCCTGGAGGGGAGAACCTCCTCGATTTTCTCGAGTTCGGCAGGTCTTCTCGTGTTACGACGGGGACCTCAGGGACCCGCTCTGGTGGCCTCAGGAAAGGCCAGTCCCCATGCGAGTTGCTAGGGGACCTCTCGGGATTCCTCTCCCGTCCATGCCGGGGCCTCAGTCCTTGTGTGGAGTCGGGGCCGGAACCTGAGGATTCCTCTCCAGTGTTGCCATGGATCTTGGGGTGCTTCCGAGTCTCCCCAGGGGAGTCAGGCCTCGTCTCGAGTGGGGGCATGCACGTGCGCTTTCCTCCCGAGCTGCAGCAGTAGTGTCACTCTTCCTGTCACGTGGATCAAGGGATCTGTGGCTTTCCCTCGAGGCTGTCCCTCGAGGCTTTCCCACGAGGCTTTCCCACAGGGCTGTGCCACGTGCCACCTTGGTGTGAGTCGATCCTCGGCGTGAAAGACGAGCCGGTGAAGGGAAAAGAGGTTCCTCTGGAATGGACTGAGACATCTGGGGGGCTCTTGGAATGGTGGCACGACCCTGGAGTTCCTCTCGCCGGTCCTGTTGAGAGGGCCTCCTCTTGAGATGCGACGGGAACGCCGGGAACTCTTTCCCGACGAAGTAGGGAAAGGATCCCTCATCTCGAGCTACGAGGTGGAAACGGGGCTCCTCTGGATGTTGGCGGGACCCTCGTGATTCCTCTCGAGTGGAGACGGCTAGGTCGGGGAACTTCTTGATTTGCACCAAGGGTGTGAAGGACCCTTTCGAAGTTCCAGAGGTGAGGTGTGATCAGCCTCGAGACACCTCAGCGGAAATGGGCCTCATCTCGCCTGGAGGGGAGAACGTCCTGGATTTTCTACAGTTGCGGCAGGTCTTCTCGAGTTACGACGGGGACCTCAGGGACCCGCTCTGGTGGTCTCAGGAAAGGCCAGTCCCCATGTGAGTTGCTAGGGGACCTCTCGGGATTCCTCTCCCGTCCATGCCGGGGCCTCAGTCCTTGTGTGGAGTCGGGGCCGTTAACCTGAGGATTCCTCTCCAGTGTTGCCATGGATCTTGGGGTGCTTCTGAGTCTCCCCAGGGGAGTCAGGCCTCGTCTCGAGTGGGGGCATGCACGTGCGCTTTCCTCCTGAGCTGCAGCAGTAGTGTCACGCTTCCTGTCACGTGGATCAAGGGATCTGTGGCTTTCCCTCGAGGCTGTCCCTCGAGGCTTTCCCACGAGGCTTTCCCACAGGGCTGTGCCACCTGCCACCTTGGTGTGAGTCGATCCTCGGCGTGAAAGACGAGCCGGTGAAGGGAAAAGAGGTTCCTCTGGAATGGACTGAGACATCTGGTGGACTCTTGGAATGGTGGCACGACCCTGGAGTTCCTCTCGCCGTTCCTGTTGAGAGGGCCTCCTCTTGAGATGCGACGGGAACGCTGGGAACTCTTTCCCGACGAAGCAGGTAAAGGATCCCTCATCTCGAGCTACGAGGCGGAAACGGGGCTCCTCTGGATGTGGGCGGGACCCTCGTGATTCCTCTCGAGTGGAGACGGGTATGTCGGGGAACTTCTTGATTTGCACCAAGGGTGTGAAGGACCCTTTCGAAGTTCCAGAGGTGAGGTGTGATCAGCCTCGAGACGCCTCAGCGGAAATGGGCCTCATCTCGCCTGGAGGGGAGAACCTCTTGTATTTTCTCGAGTTGAGGCAGGTCTTCTCGAGTTACGACGGGGACCTCAGGGACCCGGTCTGGTGGCCTCAGGAAAGGCCAGTCCCCATGCGAGTTGCTAGGGGACTTCTCGGGATTCCTCTCCCGTCCATGCCGGGGCCTCAGTCCTTGTGTGGAGTCGGGGCTGGAACCTGAGGATTCCTCTCCAGTGTTGCCATGGATCTTGGGGTGCTTCTGAGTCTCCCCAGGGGAGTCAGGCCTCGTCTCGAGTGGGGGCATGCACGTGCGCTTTCCTCCCGAGCTGCAGCAGTAGTGTCACGCTTCCTGTCACGTGGATCAAGGGATCTATGGCTTTCCCTCGAGGCTGTCCCTCGAGGCTTTCCCACGAGGCTTTCCCACAGGGCTGTGCCACGTGCCACCTTGGTGTGAGTCGATCCTCGGCGTGAAAGACGAGCCAGTGAGGGGACAAGAGTTTCCTCTGGAATGGACTGAGACATCTGGGGGACTCTTGGAATGGTGGCACGACCCTGGAGTTCCTCTCGCCGGTCCTGTTGAGAGGGCCTCCTCTTGAGATGCGACGGGAACGCCGGGAACTCTTTCCCGTCGAAGCAGGGAAAGGATCCCTCATCTCGAGCTACGAGGCGGAAACGGGGCTCCTCTGGATGTGGGCGGGACCCTCGTGATTCCTCTCGAGTGGAGACGGCTAGGTCGGGGAACTTCTTGATTTTCACCAAGGGTGTGAAGGACCCTTTCGAAGTTCCAGAGGTGAGGTGTGATCAGCCTCGAGACGCCTCAGCGGAAATGGGCCTCATCTCGCCTTTAGGGCAGAACCTCCTGGATTTTCTCGAGTTGCGGCAGGTCTTCTCGAGTTACGACGGGGACCTCAGGGACACGCTCTGGTGGCCTCAGGAAAGGCCAGTCCCCATGCGAGTTGCTAGGGGACCTCTCGGGATTCCTCTCCCGTCCATGCCGGGGCCTCAGTCCTTGTGTGGAGTCGGGGCCGGAACCTGAGGATTCCTCTCCAGTGTTGCCATGGATCTTGGGGTGCTTCCGAGTCTCCCCAGGGGAGTCAGGCCTCGTCTCGAGTGGGGGCATGCACGTGCGCTTTCCTCCCGAGCTGCAGCAGTAGTGTCACGCTTCCTGTCACGTGGATCAAGGGATCTGTGGCTTTCCTCGAGGCTGTCCCTCGAGGCTTTCCCACGAGGCTTTCCCACAGGGCTGTGCCACGTGCCACCTTGGTGTGAGTCGATCCTCGGCGTGAAAGACGAGCCGGTGAAGGGAAAAGAGGTTCCTCTGGAATGGACTGAGACATCTGGGGGACTCTTGGAATGGTGGCACGACCCTGGAGTTCCTCTCGCCGGTCCTGTTGAGAGGGCCTCCTCTTGAGATGCGACGGGAACGCCGGGAACTCTTTCCCGACGAATCAGGGAAAGGATCCCTCATCTCGAGCTACGAGGCGGAAACGGGGCTCCTCTGGATGTGGGCGGGACCCACGTGATTCCTCTCGAGTGGAGACCCCTAGGTCGGGGAACTTCTTGATTTACACCAAGGGTGTGAAGGACCCTTTCGAAGTTCCAGAGGTGAGGTGTGATCAGCCTCGAGACGCCTCAGCGGAAATGGGCCTCATCTCGCCTGGAGGGGAGAACCTCCTGGATTTTCTCGAGTTAAGGCAGGTCTTCTCGAGTTACGACGGGGACCTCAGGGACCCGCTCTGGTGGCCTCAGGAAAGGCCAGTCCCCATGCGAGTTGCTAGGGGACCTCTCGGGATTCCTCTCCCGTCCATGCCGGGGCCTCAGTCCTTGTGTGGAGTCGGGGCCGGAACCTGAGGATTCCTCTCCAGTGTTGCCATGGATCTTGTGGTGCTTCTGAGTCTCCCCAGGGGAGTCAGGCCTCGTCTCGAGTGGGGGCATGCACGTGCGCTTTCCTCCCGAGCTGCAGCAGTAGTGTCACGCTTCCTGTCACGTGGATCAAGGGATCTGTGGCTTTCCCTCGACGCTGTCCCTCGAGGCTTTCCCACGAGGCTTTCCCACAGGGCTGTGCCACGTGCCACCTTGGTGTGAGTCGATCCTCGGCGTGAAAGACGAGCCAGTGAGGGGACAAGAGTTTCCTCTGGAGTGGACTGAGACATCTGGGGGACTCTTGGAATGGTGGCACGACCCTGGAGTTCCTCTCGCCGGTCCTGTTGAGAGGGCCTCCTCTTGAGATGCGACGGGAACGCCGGGAACTCTTTCCCGTCGAAGCAGAGAAAGGATCCCTCATCTCGAGCTACGAGGCGGAAACGGGGCTCCTCTGGATGTGGGCGGGACCCTCGTGATTCCTCTCGAGTGGAGACGGCTAGGTCGGGGAACTTCTTGCTTTGCACCAAGGGTGTGAAGGACCCTTTCGAAGTTCCAGAGGTGAGGTGTGATCAGCCTCGAGACGCCTCAGCGGAAATGGGCCTCATCTCGCCTTTAGGGCAGAACCTCCTGGATTTTCTCGAGTTGCGGCAGGTCTTCTCGAGTTACGACGGGGACCTCAGGGACACGCTCTGGTGGCCTCAGGAAAGGCCAGTCCCCATGCGAGTTGCTAGGGGACCTCTCGGGATTCCTCTCCCGTCCATGCCGGGGCCTCAGTCCCTGTGTGGAGTCGGGGCCGAAACCTGAGGATTCCTCTCCAGTGTTGCCATGGATCTTGGGGTGCTTCTGAGTCTCCCCAGGGGAGTCAGGCCTCGTCTCGAGTGGGGGCATGCACGTGCGCTTTCCTCCCGAGCTGCAGCAGTAGTGTCACGCTTCCTGTCACGTGGATCAAGGGATCTGTGGCTTTCCCTCGAGGCTGTCCCTCGAGGCTTTCCCACGAGGCTTTCCCACAGGGCTGTGCCACGTGCCACCTTGGTGTGAGTCGATCCTCGGCGTGAAAGACGAGCCAGTGAAGGGAAAAGAGGTTCCTCTGGAATGGACTGAGACATCTGGGGGACTCTTGGAATGGTGGCACGACCCTGCAGTTCCTCTCGCCGGTCCTGTTGAGAGGGCCTCCTCTTGAGATGCGACGGGAACGCCGGGAACTCTTTCCCGACGAATCAGGGAAAGGATCCCTCATCTCGAGCTACGAGGCGGAAACGGGGCTCCTCTGGATGTGGGCGGGACCCACGTGATTCCTCTCGAGTGGAGACGGCTAGGTCGGGGAACTTCTTGATTTGCACCAAGGGTGTGAAGGAGCCTTTCGAAGTTCCAGAGGTGAGGTGTGATCAGCCTCGAGACGCCTCAGCGGAAATGGGCCTCATCTCGCCTGGAGGGGAGAACCTCCTGGATTTTCTCGAGTTGCGGCAGGTCTTCTCGAGTTACGACGGGGACCTCAGGGACCCGCTCTGGTGGCCTCAGGAAAGGCCAGTCCCCATGCGAGTTGCTAGGGGACCTCTCGGGATTCCTCTCCCGTCCATGCCGGGGCCTCAGTCCTTGTGTGGAGTCGGGGCCGGAACCTGAGGATTCCTCTCCAGTGTTGCCATGGATCTTGGGGTGCTTCTGAGTCTCCCCAGGGGAGTCAGGCCTCGTCTCGAGTGGGGGCATGCACGTGCGCTTTCCTCCCGAGCTGCAGCAGTAGTGTCACGCTTCCTGTCACGTGGATCAAGGGATCTGTGGCTTTCCCTCGAGGCTGTCCCTCGAGGCTTTCCCACGAGGCTTTCCCACAGGGCTGTGCCACGTGCCACCTTGGTGTGAGTCGATCCTCGGCGTGAAAGACGAGCCAGTGAGGGGACAAGAGTTTCCTCTGGAATGGACTGAGACATCTGGGGGACTCTTGGAATGGTGGCACGACCCTGGAGTTCCTCTCGCCATTCCTGTTGAGAGGGCCTCCTCTTGAGATGCGACGGGAACGCCGGGAACTCTTTCCCGTCGAAGCAGGGAAAGGATCCCTCATCTCGAGCAACGAGGCGGAAACGGGGCTCCTCTGGATGTGGGCGGGACCCTCGTGATTCCTCTCGAGTGGAGACGGCTAGGTCGGGGAACTTCTTGATTTTCACCAAGGGTGTGAAGGACCCTTTCGAAGTTCCAGAGGTGAGGTGTGATCAGCCTCGAGACGCCTCAGCGGAAATGGGCCTCATCTCGCCTTTAGGGCAGAACCTCCTGGATTTTCTCGAGTTGCGGCAGGTCTTCTCGATTTACGACGGGGACCTCAGGGACACGCTCTGGTGGCCTCAGGAAAGGCCAGTCCCCATGCGAGTTGCTAGGGGACCTCTCGGGATTCCTCTCCCGTCCATGCCGGGGCCTCAGTCCTTGTGTGGAGTCGGGGCCGAAACCTGAGGATTCCTCTCCAGTGTTGCCATGTATCTTGGGGTGCTTCTGAGTCTCCCAGGGGAGTCAGGCCTCGTCTCGAGTGGGGGCATGCACGTGCGCTTTCCTCCCGAGCTGCAGCAGTAGTGTCACGCTTCCTGTCACGTGGATGAAGGGATCTGTGGCTTTCCCTCGAGGCTGTCCCTCGAGGCTTTCCCACGAGGCTTTCCCACAGGGCTGTGCCACGTGCCACCTTGGTGTGAGTCGATCCTCGGCGTGAAAGACGAGCCAGTGAAGGGAAAAGAGGTTCCTCTGGAATGGACTGAGACATCTGGGGGACTCTTGGAATGGTGGCACGACCCTGCAGTTCCTCTCGCCGGTCCTGTTGAGAGGGCCTCCTCTTGAGATGCGACGGGAACGCCGGGAACTCTTTCCCGACGAATCAGGGAAAGGATCCCTCATCTCGAGCTACGAGGCGGAAACGGGGCTCCTCTGGATGTGGGCGGGACCCACGTGATTCCTCTCGAGTGGAGACGGCTAGGTCGGGGAACTTCTTGATTTGCACCAAGGCTGTGAAGGAGCCTTTCGAAGTTCCAGAGGTGAGGTGTGATCAGCCTCGAGACGCCTCAGCGGAAATGGGCCTCATCTCGCCTGGAGGGGAGAACCTCCTGGATTTTCTCGAGTTGCGGCAGGTCTTCTCGAGTTACGACGGGGACCTCAGGGACCCGCTCTGGTGGCCTCAGGAAAGGCCAGTCCCCATGCGAGTTGCTAGGGGACCTCTCGGGATTCCTCTCCCGTCCATGCCGGGGCCTCAGTCCTTGTGTGGAGTCGGGGCCGGAACCTGAGGATTCCTCTCCAGTGTTGCCATGGATCTTGGGGTGCTTCTGAGTCTCCCCAGGGGAGTCAGGCCTCGTCTCGAGTGGGGGCATGCACGTGCGCTTTCCTCCCGAGCTGCAGCAGTAGTGTCACGCTTCCTGTCACGTGGATCAAGGGATCTGTGTCTTACCCTCGAAGATGTCCCTCGAGGCTTTCCCACGAGGCTTTCCCACAGGGCTGTGCCACGTGCCACCTTGGTGTGAGTCGATCCTCGGCGTGAAAGACGAGCCGGTGAGGGACAAGAGTTTCCTCTGGAATGGACTGAGACATCTGGGGGACTCTTGGAATGGTGGCACGACCCTGGAGTTCCTCTCGCCGGTCCTGTTGAGAGGGCCTCCTCTTGAGATGCGACGGGAACGCCGGGAACTCTTTCCCGTCGAAGCAGAGAAAGGATCCCTCATCTCGAGCTACGAGGCGGAAACGGGGCTCCTCTGGATGTGGGCGGAACCCTCGTGATTCCTCTCGAGTGGAGACGGCTAGGTCGGGGAACTTCTTGCTTTGCACCAAGGGTGTGAAGGACCCTTTCGAAGTTCCAGAGGTGAGGTGTGATCAGCCTCGAGACGCCTCAGCGGAAATGGGCCTCATCTCGCCTTTAGGGCAGAACCTCCTGGATTTTCTCGAGTTGCGGCAGGTCTTCTCGAGTTACGACGGGGACCTCAGGGACACGCTCTGGTGGCCTCAGGAAAGGCCAGTCCCCATGCGAGTTGCTAGGGGACCTCTCGGGATTCCTCTCCCGTCCATGCCGGGGCCTCAGTCCCTGTGTGGAGTCGGGGCCGAAACCTGAGGATTCCTCTCCAGTGTTGCCATGGATCTTGGGGTGCTTCTGAGTCTCCCCAGGGGAGTCAGGCCTCGTCTCGAGTGGGGGCATGCACGTGCGCTTTCCTCCCGGGGGAGTCAGGCCTCGTCTCGAGTGGGGGCATGCACGTGCGCTTTCCCTCCCGAGCTGCAGCAGTAGTGTCACGCTTCCTGTCACGTGGATGAAGGGATCTGTGGCTTTCCCTCGAGGCTGTCCCTCGAGGCTTTCCCACGAGGCTTTCCCACAGGGCTGTGCCACGTGCCACCTTGGATGTGAGTCGATCCTCGGCGTGAAAGACGAGCCAGTGAAGGGAAAAGAGGTTCCTCTGGAATGGACTGAGACATCTGGGGGACTCTTGGAATGGTGGCACGACCCTGCAGTTCCTCTCGCCGGTCCTGTTGAGAGGGCCTCCTCTTGAGATGCGACGGGAACGCCGGGAACTCTTTTCCCGACGAATCAGGGAAAGGATCCCTCATCTCGAGCTACGAGGCGGGAAACGGGGCTCCTCTGGATGTGGGCGGGACCCACGTGATTCCTCTCGAGTGGAGACGGCTAGGTCGGGGAACTTCTTGATTTGCACCAAGGGGTGTGAAGGAGCCTTTCGAAGTTCCAGAGGTGAGGTGTGATCAGCCTCGAGACGCCTCAGCGGAAATGGGCCTCATCTCGCCTGGAGGGGAGAACCTCCTGGATTTTCTCGAGTTGCGGCAGGTCTTCTCGAGTTACGACGGGGACCTCAGGGACCCGCTCTGGTGGCCTCAGGAAAGGCCAGTCCCCCATGCGAGTTGCTAGGGGACCTCTCGGGATTCCTCTCCCGTCCATGCCGGGGCCTCAGTCCTTGTGTGGAGTCGGGGCCGGAACCTGAGGATTCCTCTCCAGTGTTGCCATGGATCTTGGGGTGCTTCTGAGTCTCCCCAGGGGAGTCAGGCCTCGTCTCGAGTGGGGGCATGCACGTGCGCTTTCCTCCCGAGCTGCAGCAGTAAGTGTCACGCTTCCTGTCACGTGGATCAAGGGATCTGTGGCTTTCCCTCGAGGCTGTCCCTCGAGGCTTTCCCACGAGGCTTTCCCACAGGGCTGTGCCACGTGCCACCTTGGTGTGAGTCGATCCTCGGCGTGAAAGACGAGCCAGTGAGGGGACAAGAGTTTCCTCTGGAATGGACTGAGACATCTGGGGGACTCTTGGAATGGTGGCACGACCCTGGAGTTCCTCTCGCCATTCCTGTTGAGAGGGCCTCCTCTTGAGATGCGACGGGAACGCCGGGAACTCTTTCCCGTCGAAGCAGGGAAAAGGATCCCTCATCTGGAGCAACGAGGCGGAAACGGGGCTCCTCTGGATGTGGGCGGGACCCTCGTGATTCCTCTCGAGTGGAGACGGCTAGGTCGGGGAACTTCTTGATTTTCACCAAGGGTGTGAAGGACCCTTTCGAAGTTCCAGAGGTGAGGTGTGATCAGCCTCGAGACGCCTCAGCGGAAATGGGCCTCATCTCGCCTTTAGGGCAGAACCTCCTGGATTTTCTCGAGTTGCGGCAGGTCTTCTCGAGTTACGACGGGGACCTCAGGGACACGCTCTGGTGGCCTCAGGAAAGGCCAGTCCCCATGCGAGTTGCTAGGGGACCTCTCGGGATTCCTCTCCCGTCCATGCCGGGGGCCTCAGTCCTTGTGTGGAGTCGGGGCCGGAACCTGAGGAATCCTCTCCAGTGTTGCCATGGATCTTGGGGTGCTTCTGAGTCTCCCCAGGGGAGTCAGGCCTCGTCTCGAGTGGGGGCATGCACGTGCGCTTTCCTCCCGAGCTGCAGCAGTAGTGTCACGCTTCCTGTCACGTGGATCAAGGGATCTGTGGCTTTCCCTCGAGGCTGTCCCTCGAGGCTTTCCCACGAGGCTTTCCCACAGGGCTGTGCCACGTGCCACCTTGGTGTGAGTCGATCCTCGGCGTGAAAGACGAGCCGGTGAAGGGAAAAGAGGTTCCTCTGGAATGGACTGAGACATCTGGGGGACTCTTGGAATGGTGGCACGACCCTGGAGTTCCTCTCGCCGTTCTTGTTGAGAGGGACTCCTCTTGAGATGCGACGGGAACGCCGGGAACTCTTTCCCGACGAAGCAGGGAAAGGATCCCTCATCTCGAGCTACGAGGCGGAAACGGGGCTCCTCTGGATGTGGGCGGGACCCTCGTGATTCCTCTCGAGTGGAGACGGGTATGTCGGGGAACTTCTTGATTTGCACCAAGGGTGTGAAGGACCCTTTCGAAGTTCCAGAGGTGAGGTGTGATCAGCCTCGAGACGCCTCAGCGGAAATGGGCCTCATCTCGCCTGGAGGGGAGAACCTCCTGGATTTTCTCGAGTTGCGGCAGGTCTTCTCGTGTTACGACGGGGACCTCAGGGACCCGCTCTGGTGGCCTCAGGAAAGGCCAGTCCCCATGCGAGTTGCTAGGGGACCTCTCGGGATTCCTCTCCCGTCCATGCCGGGGGCCTCAGTCCTTGTGTGGAGTCGGGGCCGGAACCTGAGGATTCCTCTCTCCAGTGTTGCCATGGATCTTGGGGTGCTTCCGAGTCTCCCCAGGGGAGTCAGGCCTCGTCTCGAGTGGGGGCATGCACGTGCGCTTTCTCTCCCGAGCTGCAGCAGTAGTGTCACGCTTCCTGTCACGTGGATCAAGGGATCTGTGGCTTTCCCTCGAGGCTGTCCCTCGAGGCTTTCCCACGAGGCTTTCCCACAGGGCTGTGCCACGTGCCACCTTGGTGTGAGTCGATCCTCGGCGTGAAAGACGAGCCGGTGAAGGGAAAAGAGGTTCCTCTGGAATGGACTGAGACATCTGGGGGGACTCTTGGAATGGTGGCACGACCCTGGAGTTCCTCTCGCCGGTCCTGTTGAGAGGGCCTCATCTTGAGATGCGACGGGAACGCCGGGAACTCTTTCCCGACGAATCAGGGAAAGGATCCCTCATCTCGAGCTACGAGGCGGAAACGGGGCTCCTCTGGATGTGGGCGGGACCCACGTGATTCCTCTCGAGTGGAGACCCCTAGGTCGGGGAACTTCTTGATTTGCACCAAGGGTGTGAAGGACCCTTTCGAAGTTCCAGAGGTGAGGTGTGATCAGCCTCGAGACGCCTCAGCGGAAATGGGCCTCATCTCGCCTGGAGGGGAGAACCTCCTGGATTTTCTCGAGTTGCGGCAGGTCTTCTCGAGTTACGACGGGGACCAGAGGGACCCGCTCTGGTGGCCTCAGGAAAGGCCAGTCCCCATGCGAGTTGCTAGGGGACCTCTCGGGATTCCTCTCCCGTCCATGCCGGGGCCTCATTCCTTGTCTGGAGTCGGGGCCGGAACCTGAGAATTCCTCTCCAGTGTTGCCATGGATCTTGGGGTGCTTCTGAGTCTCCCCAGGGGAGTCAGGCCTCGTCTCGAGTGGGGGCATGCACGTGCGCTTTCCTCCCGAGCTGCAGCAGTAGTGTCACGCTTCCTGTCACGTGGATCAAGGGATCTGTGGCTTTCCCTCGAGGCTGTCCCTCGAGGCTTTCCCACGAGGCTTTCCCACAGGGCTGTGCCACGTGCCACCTTGGTGTGAGTCGATCCTCGGCGTGAAAGACGAGCCGGTGAGGGGACAAGAGTTTCCTCTGGAATGGACTGAGACATCTGGGGGACTCTTGGAATGGTGGCACGACCCTGGAGTTCCTCTCGCCGGTCCTGTTGAGAGGGCCTCCTCTTGAGATGCGACGGGAACGCCGGGAACTCTTTCCCGTCGAAGCAGGGAAAGGATCCCTCATCTCGAGCTACGAGGCGGAAACGGGGCTCCTCTGGATGTGGGCGGGACCCTCGTGATTCCTCTCGAGTGGAGACGGCTAGGTCGGGGAACTTCTTGATTTTCACCAAGGGTGTGAAGGACCCTTTCGAAGTTCCAGAGGTGAGGTGTGATCAGCCTCGAGACGCCTCAGCGGAAATGGGCCTCATCTCGCCTTTAGGGCAGAACCTCCTGGATTTTCTCGAGTTGCGGCAGGTCTTCTCGAGTTACGACGGGGACCTCAGGGACACGCTCTGGTGGCCTCAGGAAAGGCCAGTCCCCATGCGAGTTGCTAGGGGACCTCTCGGGATTCCTCTCCCGTCCATGCCGGGGCCTCAGTCCCTGTGTGGAGTCGGGGCCGAAACCTGAGGATTCCTCTCCAGTGTTGCCATGGATCTTGGGGTGCTTCTGAGTCTCCCCAGGGGAGTCAGGCCTCGTCTCGAGTGGGGGCATGCACGTGCGCTTTCCTCCCGAGCTGCAGCAGTAGTGTCACGCTTCCTGTCACGTGGATGAAGGGATCTGTGGCTTTCCCTCGAGGCTGTCCCTCGAGGCTTTCCCACGAGGCTTTCCCACAGGGCTGTGCCACGTGCCACCTTGGTGTGAGTCGATCCTCGGCGTGAAAGACGAGCCAGTGAAGGGAAAAGAGGTTCCTCTGGAATGGACTGAGACATCTGGGGGACTCTTGGAATGGTGGCACGACCCTGCAGTTCCTCTCGCCGGTCCTGTTGAGAGGGCCTCCTCTTGAGATGCGACGGGAACGCCGGGAACTCTTTCCCGACGAATCAGGGAAAGGATCCCTCATCTCGAGCTACGAGGCGGAAACGGGGCTCCTCTGGATGTGGGCGGGACCCACGTGATTCCTCTCGAGTGGAGACGGCTAGGTCGGGGAACTTCTTGATTTGCACCAAGGGTGTGAAGGAGCCTTTCGAAGTTCCAGAGGTGAGGTGTGATCAGCCTCGAGACGCCTCAGCGGAAATGGGCCTCATCTCGCCTGGAGGGGAGAACCTCCTGGATTTTCTCGAGTTGCGGCAGGTCTTCTCGAGTTACGACGGGGACCTCAGGGACCCGCTCTGGTGGCCTCAGGAAAGGCCAGTCCCCATGCGAGTTGCTAGGGGACCTCTCGGGATTCCTCTCCCGTCCATGCCGGGGCCTCAGTCCTTGTGTGGAGTCGGGGCCGGAACCTGAGGATTCCTCTCCAGTGTTGCCATGGATCTTGGGGTGCTTCTGAGTCTCCCCAGGGGAGTCAGGCCTCGTCTCGAGTGGGGGCATGCACGTGCGCTTTCCTCCCGAGCTGCAGCAGTAGTGTCACGCTTCCTGTCACGTGGATCAAGGGATCTGTGGCTTTCCCTCGAGGCTGTCCCTCGAGGCTTTCCCACGAGGCTTTCCCACAGGGCTGTGCCACGTGCCACCTTGGTGTGAGTCGATCCTCGGCGTGAAAGACGAGCCAGTGAGGGGACAAGAGTTTCCTCTGGAATGGACTGAGACATCTGGGGGACTCTTGGAATGGTGGCACGACCCTGGAGTTCCTCTCGCCATTCCTGTTGAGAGGGCCTCCTCTTGAGATGCGACGGGAACGCCGGGAACTCTTTCCCGTCGAAGCAGGGAAAGGATCCCTCATCTCGAGCAACGAGGCGGAAACGGGGCTCCTCTGGATGTGGGCGGGACCCTCGTGATTCCTCTCGAGTGGAGACGGCTAGGTCGGGGAACTTCTTGATTTTCACCAAGGGTGTGAAGGACCCTTTCGAAGTTCCAGAGGTGAGGTGTGATCAGCCTCGAGACGCCTCAGCGGAAATGGGCCTCATCTCGCCTTTAGGGCAGAACCTCCTGGATTTTCTCGAGTTGCGGCAGGTCTTCTCGAGTTACGACGGGGACCTCAGGGACACGCTCTGGTGGCCTCAGGAAAGGCCAGTCCCCATGCGAGTTGCTAGGGGACCTCTCGGGATTCCTCTCCCGTCCATGCCGGGGCCTCAGTCCTTGTGTGGAGTCGGGGCCGGAACCTGAGGAATCCTCTCCAGTGTTGCCATGGATCTTGGGGTGCTTCTGAGTCTCCCCAGGGGAGTCAGGCCTCGTCTCGAGTGGGGGCATGCACGTGCGCTTTCCTCCCGAGCTGCAGCAGTAGTGTCACGCTTCCTGTCACGTGGATCAAGGGATCTGTGGCTTTCCCTCGAGGCTGTCCCTCGAGGCTTTCCCACGAGGCTTTCCCACAGGGCTGTGCCACGTGCCACCTTGGTGTGAGTCGATCCTCGGCGTGAAAGACGAGCCGGTGAAGGGAAAAGAGGTTCCTCTGGAATGGACTGAGACATCTGGGGGACTCTTGGAATGGTGGCACGACCCTGGAGTTCCTCTCGCCGTTCTTGTTGAGAGGGACTCCTCTTGAGATGCGACGGGAACGCCGGGAACTCTTTCCCGACGAAGCAGGGAAAGGATCCCTCATCTCGAGCTACGAGGCGGAAACGGGGCTCCTCTGGATGTGGGCGGGACCCTCGTGATTCCTCTCGAGTGGAGACGGGTATGTCGGGGAACTTCTTGATTTGCACCAAGGGTGTGAAGGACCCTTTCGAAGTTCCAGAGGTGAGGTGTGATCAGCCTCGAGACGCCTCAGCGGAAATGGGCCTCATCTCGCCTGGAGGGGAGAACCTCCTGGATTTTCTCGAGTTGCGGCAGGTCTTCTCGTGTTACGACGGGGACCTCAGGGACCCGCTCTGGTGGCCTCAGGAAAGGCCAGTCCCCATGCGAGTTGCTAGGGGACCTCTCGGGATTCCTCTCCCGTCCATGCCGGGGCCTCAGTCCTTGTGTGGAGTCGGGGCCGGAACCTGAGGATTCCTCTCCAGTGTTGCCATGGATCTTGGGGTGCTTCCGAGTCTCCCCAGGGGAGTCAGGCCTCGTCTCGAGTGGGGGCATGCACGTGCGCTTTCCTCCCGAGCTGCAGCAGTAGTGTCACGCTTCCTGTCACGTGGATCAAGGGATCTGTGGCTTTCCCTCGAGGCTGTCCCTCGAGGCTTTCCCACGAGGCTTTCCCACAGGGCTGTGCCACGTGCCACCTTGGTGTGAGTCGATCCTCGGCGTGAAAGACGAGCCGGTGAAGGGAAAAGAGGTTCCTCTGGAATGGACTGAGACATCTGGGGGACTCTTGGAATGGTGGCACGACCCTGGAGTTCCTCTCGCCGGTCCTGTTGAGAGGGCCTCATCTTGAGATGCGACGGGAACGCCGGGAACTCTTTCCCGACGAATCAGGGAAAGGATCCCTCATCTCGAGCTACGAGGCGGAAACGGGGCTCCTCTGGATGTGGGCGGGACCCACGTGATTCCTCTCGAGTGGAGACCCCTAGGTCGGGGAACTTCTTGATTTGCACCAAGGGTGTGAAGGACCCTTTCGAAGTTCCAGAGGTGAGGTGTGATCAGCCTCGAGACGCCTCAGCGGAAATGGGCCTCATCTCGCCTGGAGGGGAGAACCTCCTGGATTTTCTCGAGTTGCGGCAGGTCTTCTCGAGTTACGACGGGGACCAGAGGGACCCGCTCTGGTGGCCTCAGGAAAGGCCAGTCCCCATGCGAGTTGCTAGGGGACCTCTCGGGATTCCTCTCCCGTCCATGCCGGGGCCTCATTCCTTGTCTGGAGTCGGGGCCGGAACCTGAGAATTCCTCTCCAGTGTTGCCATGGATCTTGGGGTGCTTCTGAGTCTCCCCAGGGGAGTCAGGCCTCGTCTCGAGTGGGGGCATGCACGTGCGCTTTCCTCCCGAGCTGCAGCAGTAGTGTCACGCTTCCTGTCACGTGGATCAAGGGATCTGTGGCTTTCCCTCGAGGCTGTCCCTCGAGGCTTTCCCACGAGGCTTTCCCACAGGGCTGTGCCACGTGCCACCTTGGTGTGAGTCGATCCTCGGCGTGAAAGACGAGCCGGTGAGGGGACAAGAGTTTCCTCTGGAATGGACTGAGACATCTGGGGGACTCTTGGAATGGTGGCACGACCCTGGAGTTCCTCTCGCCGGTCCTGTTGAGAGGGCCTCCTCTTGAGATGCGACGGGAACGCCGGGAACTCTTTCCCGTCGAAGCAGGGAAAGGATCCCTCATCTCGAGCTACGAGGCGGAAACGGGGCTCCTCTGGATGTGGGCGGGACCCTCGTGATTCCTCTCGAGTGGAGACGGCTAGGTCGGGGAACTTCTTGATTTTCACCAAGGGTGTGAAGGACCCTTTCGAAGTTCCAGAGGTGAGGTGTGATCAGCCTCGAGACGCCTCAGCGGAAATGGGCCTCATCTCGCCTTTAGGGCAGAACCTCCTGGATTTTCTCGAGTTGCGGCAGGTCTTCTCGAGTTACGACGGGGACCTCAGGGACACGCTTTGGTGGCCTAAAGAAAGGCCAGTCCCCATGCGAGTTGCTAGGGGACCTCTCGGGATTCCTCTCCCATCCATGCCGGGGCCTCAGTCCTTGTGTGGAGTCGGGGCCGGAACCTGAGGATTCCTCTCCAGTGTTGCCATGGATCTTGGGGTGCTTCTGAGACTCCCCAGGGGAGTCAGGCCTCGTCTCGAGTGGGGGCATGCACGTGCGCTTTCCTCCCGAGCTGCAGCAGTAGTGTCACGCTTCCTGTCACGTGGATCAAGGGATCTGTGGCTTTCCCTCGAGGCTGTCCCTCGAGGCTTTCCCACGAGGCTTTCCCACAGGGCTGTGCCACGTGCCACCTTGGTGTGAGTCGATCCTTGGCGTGAAAAGCGAGCCGGTGAACGGAAAAGAGGTTCCTCTGGAATGGACTGAGACATCTGGGGGACTCTTGGAATGCTGGCTCGACCCTGGAGTTCCTCTCGCCGTTGCTGTTGAGAGGGCCTCCTCTTGAGATGCGACGGGAACGCCGGGAACTCTTTCCCGACGAAGCAGAGAAAGGATCCCTCATCTCGAGCTACGAGGCGGAAACGGGGCTCCTCTGGATGTGGGCGGGACCCTCGTGATTCCTCTCGAGTGGAGACGGGTATGTCGGGGAACTTCTTGATTTGCACCAAGGGTGTGAAGGACCCTTTCGAAGTTCCAGAGGTGAGGTGTGATCAGCCTCGAGACGCCTCAGCGGAAATGGGCCTCATCTCGCCTGGAGGGGAGAACCTCCTGGATTTTCTCGAGTTGCGGCAGGTCTTCTCGAGTTACGACGGGGACCACAGGGACCCGCTCTGGTGGCCTCAGGAAAGGCCAGTCCCCATGCGAGTTGCTAGGGGACCTCTCGGGATTCCTCTCCCGTCCATGCCGGGGCCTCATTCCTTGTCTGGAGTCGGGGCCGGAACCTGAGAATTCCTCTCCAGTGTTGCCATGGATCTTGGGGTGCTTCTGAGTCTCCCCAGGGGAGTCAGGCCTCGTCTCGAGTGGGGGCATGCACGTGCGCTTTCCTCCCGAGCTGCAGCAGTAGTGTCACGCTTCCTGTCACGTGGATCAAGGGATCTGTGGCTTTCCCTCGAGGCTGTCCCTCGAGGCTTTCCCACGAGGCTTTCCCACAGGGCTGTGCCACGTGCCACCTTGGTGTGAGTCGATCCTCGGCGTGAAAGACGAGCCGGTGAGGGGACAAGAGTTTCCTCTGGAATGGACTGAGACATCTGGGGGACTCTTGGAATGGTGGCACGACCCTGGAGTTCCTCTCGCCGGTCCTGTTGAGAGGGCCTCCTCTTGAGATGCGACGGGAACGCCGGGAACTCTTTCCCGTCGAAGCAGGGAAAGGATCCCTCATCTCGAGCTACGAGGCGGAAACGGGGCTCCTCTGGATGTGGGCGGGACCCTCGTGATTCCTCTCGAGTGGAGACGGCTAGGTCGGGGAACTTCTTGATTTTCACCAAGGGTGTGAAGGACCCTTTCGAAGTTCCAGAGGTGAGGTGTGATCAGCCTCGAGACGCCTCAGCGGAAATGGGCCTCATCTCGCCTTTAGGGCAGAACCTCCTGGATTTTCTCGAGTTGCGGCAGGTCTTCTCGAGTTACGACGGGGACCTCAGGGACACGCTTTGGTGGCCTAAAGAAAGGCCAGTCCCCATGCGAGTTGCTAGGGGACCTCTCGGGATTCCTCTCCCATCCATGCCGGGGCCTCAGTCCTTGTGTGGAGTCGGGGCCGGAACCTGAGGATTCCTCTCCAGTGTTGCCATGGATCTTGGGGTGCTTCTGAGACTCCCCAGGGGAGTCAGGCCTCGTCTCGAGTGGGGGCATGCACGTGCGCTTTCCTCCCGAGCTGCAGCAGTAGTGTCACGCTTCCTGTCACGTGGATCAAGGGATCTGTGGCTTTCCCTCGAGGCTGTCCCTCGAGGCTTTCCCACGAGGCTTTCCCACAGGGCTGTGCCACGTGCCACCTTGGTGTGAGTCGATCCTTGGCGTGAAAAGCGAGCCGGTGAAGGGAAAAGAGGTTCCTCTGGAATGGACTGAGACATCTGGGGGACTCTTGGAATGCTGGCTCGACCCTGGAGTTCCTCTCGCCGTTGCTGTTGAGAGGGCCTCCTCTTGAGATGCGACGGGAACGCCGGGAACTCTTTCCCGACGAAGCAGAGAAAGGATCCCTCATCTCGAGCTACGAGGCGGAAACGGGGCTCCTCTGGATGTGGGCGGGACCCTCGTGATTCCTCTCGAGTGGAGACGGGTATGTCGGGGAACTTCTTGATTTGCACCAAGGGTGTGAAGGAGCCTTTCGAAGTTCCAGAGGTGAGGTGTGATCAGCCTCGAGACGCCTCAGCGGAAATGGGCCTCATCTCGCCTGGAGGGGAGAACCTCCTGTATTTTCTCGAGTTGCGGCAGGTCTTCTCGAGTTACGACGGGGACCTCAGGGACCCGCTCTGGTGGCCTCAGGAAAGGCCAGTCCCCATGCGAGTTGCTATGGGACCTCTCGGGATTCCTCTCCCGTCCATGCCGGGGCCTCAGTCCTTGTGTGGAGTCGGGGCCGGAACCTGAGGATTCCTCTCCAGTGTTGCCATGGATCTTGGGGTGCTTCTGAGTCTCCCCAGGGGAGTCAGGCCTCGTCTCGAGTGGGGGCATGCACGTGCGCTTTCCTCCCGAGCTGCAGCAGTAGTGTCACGCTTCCTGTCACGTGGATCAAGGGATCTGTGGCTTTCCCTCGAGGCTTTCCCTCGAGGCTGTCCCTCGAGGCTTTCCCACGAGGCTTTCCCACAGGGCTGTGCCACGTGCCACCTTGGTGTGAGTCGATCCTCGGCGTGAAAGACGAGCCGGTGAAGGGAAAAGAGGTTCCTCTGGAATGGACTGAGACATCTGGGGGACTCTTGGAATGGTGGCACGACCCTGGAGTTCCTCTCCCGTTCCTGTTGAGAGGGCCTCCTCTTGAGATGCGACGGGAACGCCGGGAACTCTTTCCCGACGAATCAGGGAAAGGATCCCTCATCTCGAGCTACGAGGCGGAAACGGGGCTCCTCTGGATGTGGGCGGGACCCACGTTATTCCTCTCGAGTGGAGACCCCTAGGTCGGGGAACTTCTTGATTTGCACCAAGGGTGTGAAGGAGCCTTTCGAAGTTCCAGAGGTGAGGTGTGATCAGCCTCGAGACGCCTCAGCGGAAATGGGCCTCATCTCGCCTGGAGGGGAGAACCTCCTGGATTTTCTCGAGTTGCGGCAGGTCTTCTCGAGTTACGACGGGGACCAGAGGGACCCGCTCTGGTGGCCTCAGGAAAGGCCAGTCCCCATGCGAGTTGCTAGGGGACCTCTCGGTATTCCTCTCCCGTCCATGCCGGGGCCTCAATCCTTGTGTGGAGTCGGGGCCGGAACCTGAGGATTCCTCTCCAGTGTTGCCATGGATCTTGGGGTGCTTCTGAGTCTCCCCAGGGGAGTCAGGCCTCGTCTCGAGTGGGGGCATGCACGTGCGCTTTCCTCCCGAGCTGCAGCAGTAGTGTCACGCTTCCTGTCACGTGGATGAAGGGATCTGTGGCTTTCCCTCGAGGCTGTCCCTCGAGGCTTTCCCACGAGGCTTTCCCACAGGGCTGTGCCACGTGCCACCTTGGTGTGAGTCGATCCTCGGCGTGAAAGACGAGCCCGTGAAGGGAAAAGAGGTTCCTCTGGAATGGACTGAGACATCTGGGGGACTCTTGGAATGGTGGCACGACCCTGCAGTTCCTCTCGCCGGTCCTGTTGAGAGGGCCTCCTCTTGAGATGCGACGGGAACGCCGGGAACTCTTTCCCGACGAATCAGGGAAAGGATCCCTCATCTCGAGCTACGAGGCGGAAACGGGGCTCCTCTGGATGTGGGCGGGACCCACGTGATTCCTCTCGAGTGGAGACGGCTAGGTCGGGGAACTTCTTGATTTGCACCACGGGTGTGAAGGAGCCTTTCGAAGTTCCAGAGGTGAGGTGTGATCAGCCTCGAGACGCCTCAGCGGAAATGGGCCTCATCTCGCCTTTAGGGCAGAACCTCCTGGATTTTCTCGAGTTGCGGCAGGTCTTCTCGAGTTACGACGGGGACCTCAGGGACACGCTCTGGTGGCCTCAGGAAAGGCCAGTCCCCATGCGAGTTGCTAGGGGACCTCTCGGGATTCCTCTCCCGTCCATGCCGGGGCCTCAGTCCTTGTGTGGAGTCGGGGCCGAAACCTGAGGATTCCTCTCCAGTGTTGCCATGGATCTTGGGGTGCTTCTGAGTCTCCCCAGGGGAGTCAGGCCTCGTCTCGAGTGGGGGCATGCACGTGCGCTTTCCTCCCGAGCTGCAGCAGTAGTGTCACGCTTCCTGTCACGTGGATGAAGGGATCTGTGGCTTTCCCTCGAGGCTGTCCCTCGAGGCTTTCCCACGAGGCTTTCCCACAGGGCTGTGCCACGTGCCACCTTGGTGTGAGTCGATCCTCGGCGTGAAAGACGAGCCAGTGAAGGGAAAAGAGGTTCCTCTGGAATGGACTGAGACATCTGGGGGACTCTTGGAATGGTGGCACGACCCTGCAGTTCCTCTCGCCGGTCCTGTTGAGAGGGCCTCCTCTTGAGATGCGACGGGAACGCCGGGAACTCTTTCCCGACGAATCAGGGAAAGGATCCCTCATCTCGAGCTACGAGGCGGAAACGGGGCTCCTCTGGACGTGGGCGGGACCCACGTGATTCCTCTCGAATGGAGACGGCTAGGTCGGGGAACTTCTTGATTTGCACCAAGGGTGTGAAGGAGCCTTTCGAAGTTCCAGAGGTGAGGTGTGATCAGCCTCGAGACGCCTCAGCGGAAATGGGCCTCATCTCGCCTGGAGGGGAGAACCTCCTGGATTTTCTCGAGTTGCGGCAGGTCTTCTCGAGTTACGACGGGGACCTCAGGGACCCGCTCTGGTGGCCTCAGGAAAGGCCAGTCCCCATGCGAGTTGCTAGGGGACCTCTCGGGATTCCTCTCCCGTCCATGCCGGGGCCTCAGTCCTTGTGTGGAGTCGGGGCCGGAACCTGAGGATTCCTCTCCAGTGTTGCCATGGATCTTGGGGTGCTTCTGAGTCTCCCCAGGGGAGTCAGGCCTCGTCTCGAGTGGGGGCATGCACGTGCGCTTTCCTCCCGAGCTGCAGCAGTAGTGTCACGCTTCCTGTCACGTGGATCAAGGGATCTGTGTCTTACCCTCGAAGATGTCCCTCGAGGCTTTCCCACGAGGCTTTCCCACAGGGCTGTGCCACGTGCCACCTTGGTGTGAGTCGATCCTCGGCGTGAAAGACGAGCCGGTGAGGGGACAAGAGTTTCCTCTGGAATGGACTGAGACATCTGGGGGACTCTTGGAATTGTGGCACGACCCTGGAGTTCCTCTCGCCGTTCCTGTAGAGAGGGCCTCCTCTTGAGATGCGACGGGAACGCCGGGAACTCTTTCCCGTCGAAGCAGGGAAAGGATCCCTCATCTCGAGCTACGAGGCGGAAACGGGGCTCCTCTGGATGTGGGCGGGACCCTCGTGATTCCTCTCGAGTGGAGACGGCTAGGTCGGGGAACTTCTTGATTTTCACCAAGGGTGTGAAGGACCCTTTCGAAGTTCCAGAGGTGAGGTGTGATCAGCCTCGAGACGCCTCAGCGGAAATGGGCCTCATGTCGCCTTTAGGGCAGAACCTCCTGGATTTTCTCGAGTTGCGGCAGGTCTTCTCGAGTTACGACGGGGACCTCAGGGACACGCTCTGGTGGCCTCAGGAAAGGCCAGTCCCCATGCGAGTTGCTAGGGGACCTCTCGGGATTCCTCTCCCGTCCATGCCGGGGCCTCAGTCCTTGTGTGGAGTCGGGGCCGGAACCTGAGGAATCCTCTCCAGTGTTGCCATGGATCTTGGGGTGCTTCTGAGTCTCCCCAGGGGAGTCAGGCCTCGTCTCGAGTGGGGGCATGCACGTGCGCTTTCCTCCCGAGCTGCAGCAGTAGTGTCACGCTTCCTGTCACGTGGATCAAGGGATCTGTGGCTTTCCCTCGAGGCTGTCCCTCGAGGCTTTCCCACGAGGCTTTCCCACAGGGCTGTGCCACGTGCCACCTTGGTGTGAGTCGATCCTCGGCGTGAAAGACGAGCCGGTGAAGGGAAAAGAGGTTCCTCTGGAATGGACTGAGACATCTGGGGGACTCTTGGAATGGTGGCACGACCCTGGAGTTCCTCTCGCCGTTCTTGTTGAGAGGGACTCCTCTTGAGATGCGACGGGAACGCCGGGAACTCTTTCCCGACGAAGCAGGGAAAGGATCCCTCATCTCGAGCTACGAGGCGGAAACGGGGCTCCTCTGGATGTGGGCGGGACCCTCGTGATTCCTCTCGAGTGGAGACGGGTATGTCGGGGAACTTCTTGATTTGCACCAAGGGTGTGAAGGACCCTTTCGAAGTTCCAGAGGTGAGGTGTGATCAGCCTCGAGACGCCTCAGCGGAAATGGGCCTCATCTCGCCTGGAGGGGAGAACCTCCTGGATTTTCTCGAGTTGCGGCAGGTCTTCTCGTGTTACGACGGGGACCTCAGGGACCCGCTCTGGTGGCCTCAGGAAAGGCCAGTCCCCATGCGAGTTGCTAGGGGACCTCTCGGGATTCCTCTCCCGTCCATGCCGGGGCCTCAGTCCTTGTGTGGAGTCGGGGCCGGAACCTGAGGATTCCTCTCCAGTGTTGCCATGGATCTTGGGGTGCTTCCGAGTCTCCCCAGGGGAGTCAGGCCTCGTCTCGAGTGGGGGCATGCACGTGCGCTTTCCTCCCGAGCTGCAGCAGTAGTGTCACGCTTCCTGTCACGTGGATCAAGGGATCTGTGGCTTTCCCTCGAGGCTGTCCCTCGAGGCTTTCCCACGAGGCTTTCCCACAGGGCTGTGCCACGTGCCACCTTGGTGTGAGTCGATCCTCGGCGTGAAAGACGAGCCGGTGAAGGGAAAAGAGGTTCCTCTGGAATGGACTGAGACATCTGGGGGACTCTTGGAATGGTGGCACGACCCTGGAGTTCCTCTCGCCGGTCCTGTTGAGAGGGCCTCATCTTGAGATGCGACGGGAACGCCGGGAACTCTTTCCCGACGAATCAGGGAAAGGATCCCTCATCTCGAGCTACGAGGCGGAAACGGGGCTCCTCTGGATGTGGGCGGGACCCACGTGATTCCTCTCGAGTGGAGACCCCTAGGTCGGGGAACTTCTTGATTTGCACCAAGGGTGTGAAGGACCCTTTCGAAGTTCCAGAGGTGAGGTGTGATCAGCCTCGAGACGCCTCAGCGGAAATGGGCCTCATCTCGCCTGGAGGGGAGAACCTCCTGGATTTTCTCGAGTTGCGGCAGGTCTTCTCGAGTTACGACGGGGACCAGAGGGACCCGCTCTGGTGGCCTCAGGAAAGGCCAGTCCCCATGCGAGTTGCTAGGGGACCTCTCGGGATTCCTCTCCCGTCAATGCCGGGGCCTCATTCCTTGTCTGGAGTCGGGGCCGGAACCTGAGGATTCCTCTCCAGTGTTGCCATGGATCTTGGGGTGCTTCTGAGTCTCCCCAGGGGAGTCAGGCCTCGTCTCGAGTGGGGGCATGCACGTGCGCTTTCCTCCCGAGCTGCAGCAGTAGTGTCACGCTTCCTGTCACGTGGATCAAGGGATCTGTGGCTTTCCCTCGAGGCTGTCCCTCGAGGCTTTCCCACGAGGCTTTCCCACAGGGCTGTGCCACGTGCCACCTTGGTGTGAGTCGATCCTCGGCGTGAAAGACGAGCCGGTGAAGGGAAAAGAGGTTCCTCTGGAATGGACTGAGACATCTGGGGGACTCTTGGAATGGTGGCACGACCCTGGAGTTCCTCTCGCCGGTCCTGTTGAGAGGGCCTCCTCTTGAGATGCGACGGGAACGCCGGGAACTCTTTCCCGACGAAGCAGGGAAAGGATCCCTCATCTCGAGCTACGAGGCGGAAACGGGGCTCCTCTGGATGTGGGCGGGACCCACGTGATTCCTCTCGAGTGGAGACCCCTAGGTCGGGGAACTTCTTGATTTGCACCAAGGGTGTGAAGGACCCTTTCGAAGTTCCAGAGGTGAGGTGTGATCAGCCTCGAGACGCCTCAGCGGAAATGGGCCTCATCTCGCCTGGAGGGGAGAACCTCCTGGATTTTCTCGAGTTGCGGCAGGTCTTCTCGAGTTACGACGGGGACCTCAGGGACCCGCTCTGGTGGCCTCAGGAAAGGCCAGTCCCCATGCGAGTTGCTAGGGGACCTCTCGGGATTCCTCTCCCGTCCATGCCGGGGCCTCAGTCCTTGTGTGGAGTCGGGGCCGGAACCTGAGGATTCCTCTCCAGTGTTGCCATGGATCTTGTGGTGCTTCTGAGTCTCCCCAGGGGAGTCAGGCCTCGTCTCGAGTGGGGGCATGCACGTGCGCTTTCCTCCCGAGCTGCAGCAGTAGTGTCACGCTTCCTGTCACGTGGATCAAGGGATCTGTGGCTTTCCCTCGATGCTGTCCCTCGAGGCTTTCCCACGAGGCTTTCCCACAGGGCTGTGCCACGTGCCACCTTGGTGTGAGTCGATCCTCGGCGTGAAAGACGAGCCAGTGAGGGGACAAGAGTTTCCTCTGGAATGGACTGAGACATCTGGGGGACTCTTGGAATGGTGGCACGACCCTGGAGTTCCTCTCGCCGGTCCTGTTGAGAGGGCCTCCTCTTGAGATGCGACGGGAACGCCGGGAACTCTTTCCCGTCGAAGCAGAGAAAGGATCCCTCATCTCGAGCTACGAGGCGGAAACGGGGCTCCTCTGGATGTGGGCGGGACCCTCGTGATTCCTCTCGAGTGGAGACGCCTAGGTCGGGGAACTTCTTGCTTTGCACCAAGGGTGTGAAGGACCCTTTCGAAGTTCCAGAGGTGAGGTGTGATCAGCCTCGAGACGCCTCAGCGGAAATGGGCCTCATCTCGCCTTTAGGGCAGAACCTCCTGGATTTTCTCGAGTTGCGGCAGGTCTTCTCGAGTTACGACGGGGACCTCAGGGACACGCTCTGGTGGCCTCAGGAAAGGCCAGTCCCCATGCGAGTTGCTAGCGGACCTCTCGGGATTCCTCTCCCGTCCATGCCGGGGCCTCAGTCCCTGTGTGGAGTCGGGGCCGAAACCTGAGGATTCCTCTCCAGTGTTGCCATGGATCTTGGGGTGCTTCTGAGTCTCCCCAGGGGAGTCAGGCCTCGTCTCGAGTGGGGGCATGCACGTGCGCTTTCCTCCCGAGCTGCAGCAGTAGTGTCACGCTTCCTGTCACGTGGATGAAGGGATCTGTGGCTTTCCCTCGAGGCTGTCCCTCGAGGCTTTCCCACGAGGCTTTCCCACAGGGCTGTGCCACGTGCCACCTTGGTGTGAGTCGATCCTCGGCGTGAAAGACGAGCCAGTGAAGGGAAAAGAGGTTCCTCTGGAATGGACTGAGACATCTGGGGGACTCTTGGAATGGTGGCACGACCCTGCAGTTCCTCTCGCCGGTCCTGTTGAGAGGGCCTCCTCTTGAGATGCGACGGGAACGCCGGGAACTCTTTCCCGACGAATCAGGGAAAGGATCCCTCATCTCGAGCTACGAGGCGGAAACGGGGCTCCTCTGGATGTGGGCGGGACCCACGTGATTCCTCTCGAGTGGAGACGGCTAGGTCGGGGAACTTCTTGATTTGCACCAAGGGTGTGAAGGAGCCTTTCGAAGTTCCAGAGGTGAGGTGTGATCAGCCTCGAGACGCCTCAGCGGAAATGGGCCTCATCTCGCCTTTAGGGCAGAACCTCCTGGATTTTCTCGAGTTGCGGCAGGTCTTCTCGAGTTACGACGGGGACCTCAGGGACACGCTCTGGTGGCCTCAGGAAAGGCCAGTCCCCATGCGAGTTGCTAGGGGACCTCTCGGGATTCCTCTCCCGTCCATGCCGGGGCCTCAGTCCTTGTGTGGAGTCGGGGCCGAAACCTGAGGATTCCTCTCCAGTGTTGCCATGGATCTTGGGGTGCTTCTGAGTCTCCCCAGGGGAGTCAGGCCTCGTCTCGAGTGGGGGCATGCACGTGCGCTTTCCTCCCGAGCTGCAGCAGTAGTGTCACGCTTCCTGTCACGTGGATGAAGGGATCTGTGGCTTTCCCTCGAGGCTGTCCCTCGAGGCTTTCCCACGAGGCTTTCCCACAGGGCTGTGCCACGTGCCACCTTGGTGTGAGTCGATCCTCGGCGTGAAAGACGAGCCAGTGAAGGGAAAAGAGGTTCCTCTGGAATGGACTGAGACATCTGGGGGACTCTTGGAATGGTGGCACGACCCTGCAGTTCCTCTCGCCGGTCCTGTTGAGAGGGCCTCCTCTTGAGATGCGACGGGAACGCCGGGAACTCTTTCCCGACGAATCAGGGAAAGGATCCCTCATCTCGAGCTACGAGGCGGAAACGGGGCTCCTCTGGATGTGGGCGGGACCCACGTGATTCCTCTCGAGTGGAGACGGCTAGGTCGGGGAACTTCTTGATTTTCACCAAGGGTGTGAAGGACCCTTTCGAAGTTCCAGAGGTGAGGTGTGATCAGCCTCGAGACGCCTCAGCGGAAATGGGCCTCATCTCGCCTTTAGGGCAGAACCTCCTGGATTTTCTCGAGTTGCGGCAGGTCTTCTCGAGTTACGACGGGGACCTCAGGGACACGCTCTGGTGGCCTCAGGAAAGGCCAGTCCCCATGCGAGTTGCTAGGGGACCTCTCGGGATTCCTCTCCCGTCCATGCCGGGGCCTCAGTCCTTGTGTGGAGTCGGGGCCGGAACCTGAGGAATCCTCTCCAGTGTTGCCATGGATCTTGGGGTGCTTCTGAGTCTCCCCAGGGGAGTCAGGCCTCGTCTCGAGTGGGGGCATGCACGTGCGCTTTCCTCCCGAGCTGCAGCAGTAGTGTCACGCTTCCTGTCACGTGGATCAAGGGATCTGTGGCTTTCCCTCGAGGCTGTCCCTCGAGGCTTTCCCACGAGGCTTTCCCACAGGGCTGTGCCACGTGCCACCTTGGTGTGAGTCGATCCTCGGCGTGAAAGACGAGCCGGTGAAGGGAAAAGAGGTTCCTCTGGAATGGACTGAGACATCTGGGGGACTCTTGGAATGGTGGCACGACCCTGGAGTTCCTCTCGCCGTTCTTGTTGAGAGGGACTCCTCTTGAGATGCGACGGGAACGCCGGGAACTCTTTCCCGACGAAGCAGGGAAAGGATCCCTCATCTCGAGCTACGAGGCGGAAACGGGGCTCCTCTGGATGTGGGCGGGACCCTCGTGATTCCTCTCGAGTGGAGACGGGTATGTCGGGGAACTTCTTGATTTGCACCAAGGGTGTGAAGGACCCTTTCGAAGTTCCAGAGGTGAGGTGTGATCAGCCTCGAGACGCCTCAGCGGAAATGGGCCTCATCTCGCCTGGAGGGGAGAACCTCCTGGATTTTCTCGAGTTGCGGCAGGTCTTCTCGTGTTACGACGGGGACCTCAGGGACCCGCTCTGGTGGCCTCAGGAAAGGCCAGTCCCCATGCGAGTTGCTAGGGGACCTCTCGGGATTCCTCTCCCGTCCATGCCGGGGCCTCAGTCCTTGTGTGGAGTCGGGGCCGGAACCTGAGGATTCCTCTCCAGTGTTGCCATGGATCTTGGGGTGCTTCCGAGTCTCCCCAGGGGAGTCAGGCCTCGTCTCGAGTGGGGGCATGCACGTGCGCTTTCCTCCCGAGCTGCAGCAGTAGTGTCACGCTTCCTGTCACGTGGATCAAGGGATCTGTGGCTTTCCCTCGAGGCTGTCCCTCGAGGCTTTCCCACGAGGCTTTCCCACAGGGCTGTGCCACGTGCCACCTTGGTGTGAGTCGATCCTCGGCGTGAAAGACGAGCCGGTGAAGGGAAAAGAGGTTCCTCTGGAATGGACTGAGACATCTGGGGGACTCTTGGAATGGTGGCACGACCCTGGAGTTCCTCTCGCCGGTCCTGTTGAGAGGGCCTCATCTTGAGATGCGACGGGAACGCCGGGAACTCTTTCCCGACGAATCAGGGAAAGGATCCCTCATCTCGAGCTACGAGGCGGAAACGGGGCTCCTCTGGATGTGGGCGGGACCCACGTGATTCCTCTCGAGTGAAGACCCCTAGGTCGGGGAACTTCTTGATTTGCACCAAGGGTGTGAAGGACCCTTTCGAAGTTCCAGAGGTTAGGTGTGATCAGCCTCGAGACGCCTCAGCGGAAATGGGCCTCATCTCGCCTGGAGGGGAGAACCTCCTGGATTTTCTCGAGTTGCGGCAGGTCTTCTCGAGTTACGACGGGGACCAGAGGGACCCGCTCTGGTGGCCTCAGGAAAGGCCAGTCCCCATGCGAGTTGCTAGGGGACCTCTCGGGATTCCTCTCCTGTCAATGCCGGGGCCTCATTCCTTGTCTGGAGTCGGGGCCGGAACCTGAGGATTCCTCTCCAGTGTTGCCATGGATCTTGGGGTGCTTCTGAGTCTCCCCAGGGGAGTCAGGCCTCGTCTCGAGTGGGGGCATGCACGTGCGCTTTCCTCCCGAGCTGCAGCAGTAGTGTCACGCTTCCTGTCACGTGGATCAAGGGATCTGTGGCTTTCCCTCGAGGCTGTCCCTCGAGGCTTTCCCACGAGGCTTTCCCACAGGGCTGTGCCACGTGCCACCTTGGTGTGAGTCGATCCTCGGCGTGAAAGACGAGCCGGTGAGGGGACAAGAGTTTCCTCTGGAATGGACTGAGACATCTGGGGGACTCTTGGAATGGTGGCACGACCCTGGAGTTCCTCTCGCCGGTCCTGTTGAGAGGGCCTCCTCTTGAGATGCGACGGGAACGCCGGGAACTCTTTCCCGTCGAAGCAGGGAAAGGATCCCTCATCTCGAGCTACGAGGCGGAAACGGGGCTCCTCTGGATGTGGGCGGGACCCTCGTGATTCCTCTCGAGTGGAGACGGCTAGGTCGGGGAACTTCTTGATTTTCACCAAGGGTGTGAAGGACCCTTTCGAAGTTCCAGAGGTGAGGTGTGATCAGCCTCGAGACGCCTCAGCGGAAATGGGCCTCATCTCGCCTTTAGGGCAGAACCTCCTGGATTTTCTCGAGTTGCGGCAGGTCTTCTCGAGTTACGACGGGGACCTCAGGGACACGCTTTGGTGGCCTAAAGAAAGGCCAGTCCCCATGCGAGTTGCTAGGGGACCTCTCGGGATTCCTCTCCCATCCATGCCGGGGCCTCAGTCCTTGTGTGGAGTCGAGGCCGGAACCTGAGGATTCCTCTCCAGTGTTGCCATGGATCTTGGGGTGCTTCTGAGACTCCCCAGGGGAGTCAGGCCTCGTCTCGAGTGGGGGCATGCACGTGCGCTTTCCTCCCGAGCTGCAGCAGTAGTGTCACGCTTCCTGTCACGTGGATCAAGGGATCTGTGGCTTTCCCTCGAGGCTGTCCCTAGAGGCTGTCCCTCGAGGCTTTCCCACGAGGCTTTCCCACAGGGCTGTGCCACGTGCCACCTTGGTGTGAGTCGATCCTTGGCGTGAAAGACGAGCCGGTGAAGGGAAAAGAGGTTCCTCTGGAATGGACTGAGACATCTGGGGGACTCTTGGAATGGTGGCACGACCCTGGAGTTCCTCTCCCGTTCCTGTTGAGAGGGCCTCCTCTTGAGATGCGACGGGAACGCCGGGAACTCTTTCCCGACGAATCAGGGAAAGGATCCCTCATCTCGAGCTACGAGGCGGAAACGGGGCTCCTCTGGATGTGGGCGGGACCCACGTGATTCCTCTCGAGTGGAGACCCCTAGGTCGGGGAACTTCTTGATTTGCACCAAGGGTGTGAAGGAGCCTTTCGAAGTTCCAGAGGTGAGGTGTGATCAGCCTCGAGACGCCTCAGCGGAAATGGGCCTCATCTCGCCTGGAGGGGAGAACCTCCTGGATTTTCTCGAGTTGCGGCAGGTCTTCTCGAGTTACGACGGGGACCAGAGGGACCCGCTCTGGTGGCCTCAGGAAAGGCCAGTCCCCATGCGAGTTGCTAGGGGACCTCTCGGTATTCCTCTCCCGTCCATGCCGGGGCCTCAGTCCTTGTGTGGAGTCGGGGCCGGAACCTGAGGATTCCTCTCCAGTGTTGCCATGGATCTTGGGGTGCTTCTGAGTCTCCCCAGGGGAGTCAGGCCTCGTCTCGAGTGGGGGCATGCACGTGCGCTTTCCTCCCGAGCTGCAGCAGTAGTGTCACGCTTCCTGTCACGTGGATCAAGGGATCTGTGGCTTTCCCTCGAGGCTGTCCCTCGAGGCTTTCCCACGAGGCTTTCCCACAGGGCTGTGCCACGTGCCACCTTGGTGTGAGTCGATCCTCGGTGTGAAAGACGAGCCGGTGAAGGGAAAAGAGGTTCCTCTGGAATGGACTGAGACATCTGGGGGACTCTTGGAATGGTGGCACGACCCTGGAGTTCCTCTCGCCGTTCCTGTTGAGAGGGCCTCCTCTTGAGATGCGACGGGAATGCCGGGAACTCTTTCCCGACGAAGCAGGGAAAGGATCCCTCATCTCGAGCTACGAGGCGGAAACGGGGCTCCTCTGGATGTGGGCGGGACCCTCGTGATTCCTCTCGAGTGTAGACGGGTATGTCGGGGAACTTCTTGATTTGCACCAAGGGTGTGAAGGACCCTTTCGAAGTTCCAGAGGTGAGGTGTGATCAGCCTCGAGACGCCTCAGCGGAAATGGGCCTCATCTCGCCTGGAGGGGAGAACCTCCTGGATTTTCTCGAGTTGCGGCAGGTCTTCTCGAGTTACGACGGGGACCTTAGGGACCCGCTCTGGTGGCCTCAGGAAAGGCCAGTCCCCATGCGAGTTGCTATGGGACCTCTCGGGATTCCTCTCCAGTCCATGCCGGGGCCTCAGTCCTTGTGTGGAGTCGAGGCCGGAACCTGAGGATTCCTCTCCAGTGTTGCCATGGATCTTGGGGTGCTTCTGAGTCTCCCCAGGGGAGTCAGGCCTCGTCTCGAGTGGGGGCATGCACGTGCGCTTTCCTCCCGAGCTGCAGCAGTAGTGTCACTCTTCCTGTCACGTGGATCAAGGGATCTGTGGCTTTCCCTCGAGGCTGTCCCTCGAGGCTTTCCCACGAGGCTTTCCCACAGGGCTGTGCCACGTGCCACCTTGGTGTGAGTCGATCCTCGGCGTGAAAGACGAGCCGGTGAAGGGAAAAGAGGTTCCTCTGGAATGGACTGAGATATCTGGGCGACTTTTGGAATGGTGGCACGACCCTGGAGTTCCTCTCGCCGTTCCTGTTGAGAGGGCCTCCTCTTGAGATGCGACGGGAACGCCGGGAACTCTTTCCCGACGAAGCAGGGAAAGGATCCCTCATCTCGAGCTACGAGGCGGAAACGGGGCTCCTCTGGATGTGGGCGGGACCCTCGTGATTCCTCTCGAGTGGAGACGGCTAGGTAGGGGAACTTCTTGATTTGCACCAAGGGTGTGAAGGACCCTTTCGAAGTTCCAGAGGTGAGGTGTGATCAGCCTCGAGACGCCTCAGCGGAAATGGGCCTCATCTCGCCTGGAGGGGAGAACCTCCTGGATTTTCTCGAGTTGCGGCAGGTCTTCTCGAGTTACAACGGGGACCTCAGGGACCCGCTCTGGTGGCCTCAGGAAAGGCCAGTCCCCATGCGAGTTGCTAGGGGACCTCTCGGGATTCCTCTCCCGTCCATGCCGGGGCCTCAGTCCTTGTGTGGAGTCGGGGCCGGAACCTGAGGATTCCTCTCCATTGTTCCCATGGATCTTGGGGTGCTTCTGAGTCTCCCCAGGGGAGTCAGGCCTCGTCTCGAGTGGGGGCATGCACGTGCGCTTTCCTCCCGAGCTGCAGCAGTAGTGTCACGCTTCCTGTCACGTGGATCAAGGGATCTGTGGCTTTCCCTCGAGGCTGTTCCTCGAGGCTTTCCCACGAGGCTTTCCCACAGGGCTGTGCCACGTGCCACCTTGGTGTGAGTCGATCCTCGGCGTGAAAGACGAGCCGGTGAAGGGAAAAGAGGTTCCTCTGGAATGGACTGAGACATCTGGGGGACTCTTGGAATGCTGGCTCGACCCTGGAGTTCCTCTCGCCGTTCCTGTTGAGAGGGCCTCCTCTTGAGATGCGACGTGAACGCCGGGAAATCTTTCCCGACGAAGCAGGGAAAGGATCCCTCATCTCGAGCTACGAGGCGGAAACGGGGCTCCTCTGGATGTGGGCGGGACCCTCGTGATTCCTCTCGAGTGGAGACGGGTATGTCGGGGAACTTCTTGATTTGCACCAAGGGTGTGAAGGAGCCTTTCGAAGTTCCAGAGGTGAGGTGTGATCAGCCTCGAGACACCTCAGCGGAAATGGGCCTCATCTCGCCTGGAGGGGAGAACCTCCTGGATTTTCTCGAGTTGCGGCAGGTCTTCTCGAGTTACGACGGGGACCTCAGGGACCCGCTCTGGTGGCCTCAGGAAAGGCCAGTCCCCATGCGAGGTGCTAGGGGACCTCTCGGGATTCCTCTCCCGTCCATGCCGGGGCCTCAGTCCTTGTGTGGAGTCGGGGCCGGAACCTGAGGATTCCTCTCCAGTGTTGCCATGGATCTTGGGGTGCTTCTGAGTCTCCCCAGGGGAGTCAGGCCTCGTCTCGAGTGGGGGCATGCACGTGCGCTTTCCTCCCGAGCTGCAGCAGTAGTGTCACGCTTCCTGTCACGTGGATCAAGGGATCTGTGGCTTTCCCTCGAGGCTGTCCCTCGAGGCTTTCCCACGAGGCTTTCCCACAGGGCTGTGCCACGTGCCACCTTGGTGTGAGTCGATCCTCGGCGTGAAAGACGAGCCGGTGAGGGGACAAGAGTTTCCTCTGGAATGGACTGAGACATCTGGGGGACTCTTGGAATGGTGGCACGACCCTGGAGTTCCTCTCGCCGGTCCTGTTGAGAGGGCCTCCTCTTGAGATGCGACGGGAACGCCGGGAACTCTTTCCCGTCGAAGCAGGGAAAGGATCCCTCATCTCGAGCTACGAGGCGGAAACGGGGCTCCTCTGGATGTGGGCGGGACCCTCGTGATTCCTCTCGAGTGGAGACGGCTAGGTCGGGGAACTTCTTGATTTTCACCAAGGGTGTGAAGGACCCTTTCGAAGTTCCAGAGGTGAGGTGTGATCAGCCTCGAGACGCCTCAGCGGAAATGGGCCTCATCTCGCCTGGAGGGGAGAACCTCCTGGATTTTCTCGAGTTGCGGCAGGTCTTCTCGAGTTACGACGGGGACCTCAGGGACCCGCTCTGGTGGCCTCAGGAAAGGCCAGTCCCCATGCGAGTTGCTATGGGACCTCTCGGGATTCCTCTCCCGTCCATGCCGGGGCCTCAGTCCTTGTGTGGAGTCGGGGCCGGAACCTGAGGATTCCTCTCCAGTGTTGCCATGGATCTTGGGGTGCTTCTGAGTCTCCCCAGGGGAGTCAGGCCTCGTCTCGAGTGGGGGCATGTACGTGCGCTTTCCTCCCGAGCTGCAGCAGTAGTGTCACGCTTCCTGTCACGTGGATCAAGGGATCTGTGGCTTTCCCTCGAGGCTGTCCCTCGAGGCTTTCCCACGAGGCTTTCCCACAGGGCTGTGCCACGTGCCACCTTGGTGTGAGTCGATCCTCGGCGTGAAAGACGAGCCGGTGAAGGGAAAAGAGGTTCCTCTGGAATGGACTGAGACATCTGGGGGACTCTTGGAATGGTGGCACGACCCTGGAGTTCCTCTCGCCGTTCCTGTTGAGAGGGCCTCCTCTTGAGATGCGACGGGAACGCCGGGAACTCTTTCCCGACGAAGCAGGGAAAGGATCCCTCATCTCGAGCTACGAGGCGGAAACGGGGCTTCTCTGGATGTGGGCGGACCCACGTGATTCCTCTCGAGTGGAGACGGCTAGGTCGGGGAACTTCTTGATTTGCACCAAGGGTGTGTAGGACCCTTTCGAAGTTCCAGAGGTGAGGTGTGATCAGCCTCGAGACGCCTCAGCGGAAATGGGCCTCATCTCGCCTGGAGGGGAGAACCTCCTGGATTTTCTCGAGTTGCGGCAGGTCTTCTCGAGTTACGACGGGGACCACAGGGACCCGCTCTGGTGGCCTCAGGAAAGGCCAGTCCCCATGCGAGTTGCTAGGGGACCACTCGGGATTCCTCTCCCGTCCATGCCGGGGCCTCAGTCCTTGTGTGGAGTCGGGGCCGGAACCTGAGGATTCCTCTCCAGTGTTGCCATGGATCTTGGGGTGCTTCTGAGTCTCCCCAGGGGAGTCAGGCCTCGTCTCGAGTGGGGGCATGCACGTGCGCTTTCCTCCCGCGCTGCTGCAGTAGTGTCACGCTTCCTGTCACGTGGATCAAGGGATCTGTGGCTTTCCCTCGAGGCTGTCCCTCGAGGCTTTCCCACGAGGCTTTCCCACAGGGCTGTGCCACGTGCCACCTTGGTGTGAGTCGATCCTCGGCGTGAAAGACGAGCCCGTGAAGGGAAAATAGGTTCCTCTGGAATGGACTGAGACATCTGGGGGACTCTTGGAATGGTGGCACGACCCTGGAGTTCCTCTTGCCGTTCCTGTTGAGAGGGCCTCCTCTTGAGATGCGACGGGAACGCCGGGAACTCTTTCCCGACGAAGCAGGGAAAGGATCCCTCATCTCGAGCTACGAGGCGGAAACGGGTCTCCTCTGGATGTGGGCGGGACCCTCGTGATTCCTCTCGAGTGGAGACGGCTAGGTCGGGGAACTTCTTGATTTGCACCAAGGGTGTGAAGGAGCCTTTCGAAGTTCCAGAGGTGAGGTGTGATCAGCCTCGAGACGCCTCAGCGGAAATGGGCCTCATCTCGCCTGGAGGGGAGAACCTCGTGGATTTTCTCGAGTTGCGGCAGGTCTTCTTGAGTTATGACGGGGACCTCAGGGACCCGCTCTGGTGGCCTCAGGAAAGGAGTGTCCCCATGCGAGTTGCTAGGGGACCTCTCGGGATTCCTCTCCCGTCCATGCCGGGGCCTCAGTCCTTGTGTGGAGTCGGGGCCGGAACCTGAGGATTCCTCTCCAGTGTTGCCATGGATCTTGGGGTGCTTCTGAGTCTCCCCAGGGGAGTCAGGCCTCGTCTCGAGTGGGGGCATGCACGTGCGCTTTCCTCCCGAGCTGCAGCAGTAGTGTCACGCTTCCTGTCACGTGGATCAAGGGATCTGTGGCTTTCCCTCGAGGCTGTCCCTCGAGGCTTTCCCACGAGGCTTTCCCACAGGGCTGTGCCACGTGCCACCTTGGTGTGAGTCGATCCTCGGCGTGAAAGACGAGCCGGTGAAGGGAAAAGAGGTTCCTCTGGAATGGACTGAGACATCTGGGGGACTCTTGGAATGGTGGCACGACCCTGGAGTTCCTCTCGCCGTTCCTGTTGAGAGGGCCTCCTCTTGAGATGCGACGGGAACGCCGGGAACTCTTTCCCGACGAAGCAGGGAAAGGATCCCTCATCTCGAGCTACGAGGCGGAAACGGGGCTCCTCTGGATGTGGGCGGGACCCACGTGATTCCTCTCGAGTGGAGACGGCTAGGTCGGGGAACTTCTTGATTTGCACCAAGGGTGTGTAGGACCCTTTCGAAGTTCCAGAGGTGAGGTGTGATCAGCCTCGAGACGCCTCAGCGGAAATGGGCCTCATCTCGCCTGGAGGGGAGAACCTCCTGGATTTTCTCGAGTTGCGGCAGGTCTTCTCGAGTTACGACGGGGACCACAGGGACCCGCTCTGGTGGCCTCAGGAAAGGCCAGTCCCCATGCGAGTTTCTAGGGGACCACTCGGGATTCCTCTCCCGTCCATGCCGGGGCCTCAGTCCTTGTGTGGAGTCGGGGCCGGAACCTGAGGATTCCTCTCCAGTGTTGCCATGGATCTTGGGGTGCTTCTGAGTCTCCCCAGGGGAGTCAGGCCTCGTCTCGAGTGGGGGCATGCACGTGCGCTTTCCTCCCGAGCTGCAGCAGTAGTGTCACGCTTCCTGTCACGTGGATCAAGGGATCTGTGGCTTTCCCTCGAGGCTGTCCCTCGAGGCTTTCCCACGAGGCTTTCCCACAGGGCTGTGCCACGTGCCACCTTGGTGTGAGTGGATCCTCGGCGTGAAAGACGAGCCGGTGAAGGGAAAAGAGGTTCCTCTGGAATGGACTGAGACATCTGGGGGACTCTTGGAATGGTGGCACGACCCTGGAGTTCCTCTCGCCGTTCCTGTTGAGAGGGCCTCCTCTTGAGATGCGACGGGAACGCCGGGAACTCTTTCCCGACGAAGCAGGGAAAGGATCCCTCATCTCGAGCTACGAGGCGGAAACGGGGCTCCTCTGGATGTGGGCGGGACCCACGTGATTCCTCTCGAGTGGAGACGGCTAGGTCGGGGAACTTCTTGATTTGCACCAAGGGTGTGTAGGACCCTTTCGAAGTTCCAGAGGTGAGGTGTGATCAGCCTCGAGACGCCTCAGCGGAAATGGGCCTCATCTCGCCTGGAGGGGAGAACCTCCTGGATTTTCTCGAGTTGCGGCAGGTCTTCTCGAGTTACGACGGGGACCACAGGGACCCGCTCTGGTGGCCTCAGGAAAGGCCAGTCCCCATGCGAGTTGCTAGGGGACCACTCGGGATTCCTCTCCCGTCCATGCCGGGGCCTCAGTCCTTGTGTGGAGTCGGGGCCGGAACCTGAGGATTCCTCTCCAGTGTTGCCATGGATCTTGGGGTGCTTCTGAGTCTCCCCAGGGGAGTCAGGCCTCGTCTCGAGTGGGGGCATGCACGTGCGCTTTCCTCCCGAGCTGCAGCAGTAGTGTCACGCTTCCTGTCACGTGGATCAAGGGATCTGTGGCTTTCCCTCGAGGCTGTCCCTCGAGTCTTTCCCACGAGGCTTTCCCACAGGGCTGTGCCACGTGCCACCTTGGTGGGAGTCGATCCTCGGCGTGAAAGACGAGCCGGTGAAGGGAAAAGAGGTTCCTCTGGAATGGACTGAGACATCTGGGGGACTCTTGGAATGGTGGCACGACCCTGGAGTTCCTCTCGCCGTTCCTGTTGAGAGGGCCTCCTCTTGAGATGCGACGGGAACGCCGGGAACTCTTTCCCGACGAAGCAGAGAAAGGATCCCTCATCTTGAGCTACGAGGCGGAAACGGGGCTCCTCTGGATGTGGGCGGGACCCACGTGATTCCTCTCGAGAGGAGACGGCTAGGTCGGGGAACTTCTTGATTTGCACCAAGGGTGTGTAGGACCCTTTTGAAGTTCCAGAGGTGAGGTGTGATCAGCCTCGAGACGCCTCAGCGGAAATGGGCCTCATCTCGCCTGGAGGGGAGAACCTCCTGGATTTTCTCGAGTTGCGGCAGGTCTTCTCGAGTTACGACGGGGACCACAGGGACCCGCTCTGGTGGCCTCAGGAAAGGCCAGTCCCCATGCGAGTTGCTAGGGGACCACTCGGGATTCCTCTCCCGTCCATGCCGGGGCCTCAGTCCTTGTGTGGAGTCGGGGCCGGAACCTGAGGATTCCTCTCCAGTGTTGCCATGGATCTTGGGATTCTTCTGAGTCTCCCCAGGGGACTCAGGCCTCGTCTCGAGTGGGGGCATGCACGTGCGCTTTCCTCCCGAGCTGCAGCAGTACTGTCACGCTTCCTGTCACGTGGATCAAGGGATCTGTGGCTTTCCCTCGAGGCTGTCCCTCGAGGCTTTCCCACGAGGCTTTCACACAGGGCTGTGCCACGTGCCACCTTGGTGGGAGTCGATCCTCGGCGTGAAAGACGAGCCGGTGAAGGGAAAAGAGGTTCCTCTGGAATGGACTGAGACATCTGGGGGACTCTTGGAATGGTGGCACGACCCTGGAGTTCCTCTCGCCGTTCCTGTTGAGAGGGCCTCCTCTTGAGATGCGACGGGAACGCCGGGAACTCTTTCCCGACGAAGCAGGGAAAGGATCCCTCATCTCGAGCTACGAGGCGGAAACGGGGCTCCTCTGGATGTGGGCGGGACCCTCGTGATTCCTCTCCAGTGGAGACGGCTAGGTCGGGGAACTTCTTGATTTGCACCAAGGGTGTGTAGGACCCTTTCGAAGTTCCAGAGGTGAGGTGTGATCAGCCTCGAGACGCCTCAGCGGAAATGGGCCTCATCTCGCCTGGAGGGGAGAACCTCCTGGATTTTCTCGAGTTGCGGCAGGTCTTCTCGAGTTACGACGGGGACCACAGGGACCCGCTCTGGTGGCCTCAGGAAAGGCCAGTCCCCATGCGAGTTGCTAGGGGACCACTCGGGATTCCTCTCCCGTCCATGCCTGGGCCTCAGTCCTTGTGTGGAGTCGGGGCCGGAACCTGAGGATTCCTCTCCAGTGTTGCCATGGATCTTGGGGTGCTTCTGAGTCTCCCCAGGGGAGTCAGGCCTCGTCTCGAGTGGGGGCATGCACGTGCGCTTTCCTCCCGAGCTGCAGCAGTAGTGTCACGCTTCCTGTCACGTGGATCAAGGGATCTGTGGCTTTCCCTCGAGGCTGTCCCTCGAGTCTTTCCCACGAGGCTTTCCCACAGGGCTGTGCCACGTGCCACCTTGGTGGGAGTCGATCCTCGGCGTGAAAGACGAGCCGGTGAAGGGAAAAGAGGTTCCTCTGGAATGGACTGAGACATCTGGGGGACTCTTGGAATGGTGGCACGACCCTGGAGTTCCTCTCGCCGTTCCTGTTGAGAGGGCCTCCTCTTGAGATGCGACGGGAAGGCCGGGAATTCTTTCCCGACGAAGCAGGGAAAGGATCCCTCATCTTGAGCTACGAGGCGGAAACGGGGCTCCTCTGGATGTGGGCGGGACCCACGTGATTCCTCTCGAGAGGAGACGGCTAGGTCGGGGAACTTCTTGATTTGCACCAAGGGTGTGTAGGACCCTTTTGAAGTTCCAGAGGTGAGGTGTGATCAGCCTCGAGACGCCTCAGCGGAAATGGGCCTCATCTCGCCTGGAGGGGAGAACCTCCTGGATTTTCTCGAGTTGCGGCAGGTCTTCTCGAGTTACGACGGGGACCACAGGGACCCGCTCTGGTGGCCTCAGGAAAGGCCAGTCCCCATGCGAGTTGCTAGGGGACCACTCGGGATTCCTCTCCCGTCCATGCCGGGGCCTCAGTCCTTGTGTGGAGTCGGGGCCGGAACCTGAGGATTCCTCTCCAGTGTTGCCATGGATCTTGGGATTCTTCTGAGTCTCCCCAGGGGACTCAGCCTCGTCTCGAGTGGGGGCATGCACGTGCGCTTTCCTCCCGAGCTGCAGCAGTAGTGTCACGCTTCCTGTCACGTGGATCAAGGGATCTGTGGCTTTCCCTCGAGGCTGTCCCTCGAGGCTTTCCCACGAGGCTTTCACACAGGGCTGTGCCACGTGCCACCTTGGTGGGAGTCGATCCTCGGCGTGAAAGACGAGCCGGTGAAGGGAAAAAGAGGTTCCTCTGGAATGGACTGAGACATCTGGGGGACTCTTGGAATGGTGGCACGACCCTGGAGTTCCTCTCGCCGTTCCTGTTGAGAGGGCCTCCTCTTGAGATGCGACGGGAACGCCGGGAACTCTTTCCCGACGAAGCAGGGAAAGGATCCCTCATCTCGAGCTACGAGGCGGAAACGGGCTCCTCTGGATGTGGGCGGGACCCTCGTGATTCCTCTCCAGTGGAGACGGCTAGGTCGGGGAACTTCTTGATTTGCACCAAGGGTGTGAAGGACCCTTTCGAAGTTCCAGAGGTGAGGTGTGATCAGCCTCGAGACGCCTCAGCGGAAATGGGCCTCATCTCGCCTGGAGGGGAGAACCTCCTGGATTTTCTCGAGTTGCGGCAGGTCTTCTCGAGTTATGACGGGGACCTCAGGGACCCGCTCTGGTGGCCTCAGGAAAGGAGTGTCCCCATGCGAGTTGCTAGGGGACCTCTCGGGATTCCTCTCCCGTCCATGCCGGGGCCTCAGTCCTTGTGTGGAGTCGGGGCCGGAACCTGAGGATTCCTCTCCAGTGTTGCCATGGATCTTGGGGTGCTTCTGAGTCTCCCCAGGGGAGTCAGGCCTCGTCTCGAGTGGGGGCATGCACGTGCGCTTTCCTCCCGAGCTGCAGCAGTAGTGTCACGCTTCCTGTCACGTGGATCAAGGGATCTGTGGCTTTCCCTCGAGGCTGTCCCTAGAGTCTTTCCCACGAGGCTTTCCCACAGGGGCTGTGCCACGTGCCACCTTGGTGGGAGTCGATCCTCGGCGTGAAAGACGAGCCGGTGAAGGGAAAAGAGGTTCCTCTGGAATGGACTGAGACATCTGGGGGACTCTTGGAATGGTGGCACGACCCCTGGAGTTCCTCTCGCCGTTCCTGTTGAGAGGGCCTCCTCTTGAGATGCGACGGGAACGCCGGGAACTCTTTCCCGACGAAGCAGGGAAAGGATCCCTCATCTCGAGCTACGAGGCGGAAACGGGGCTCCTCTGGATGTGGCGGGACCCTCGTGATTCCTCTCGAGTGGAGACGGCTAGGTCGGGGGAACTTCTTGATTTGCACCAAGGGTGTGAAGGAGCCTTTCGAAGTTCCAGAGGTGAGGTGTGATCAGCCTAGAGACGCCTCAGCGGAAATGGGCCTCATCTCGCCTGGAGGGGAGAACCTCGTGGATTTTCTCGAGTTGCGGCAGGTCTTCTCGAGTTATGACGGGGACCTCAGGGACCCGCTCTGGTGGCCTCAGGAAAGGAGTGTCCCCATGCGAGTTGCTAGGGGACCTCTCGGGATTTCTCTCCCGTCCATGCCGGGGCCTCAGTCCTTGTGTGGAGTCGGGGCCGGAACCTGAGGATTCCTCTCCAGTGTTGCCATGGATCTTGGGGTGCTTCTGAGTCTCCCCAGGGGAGTCAGGCCTCGTCTCGAGTGGGGGCATGCACGTGCGCTTTCCTCCCGAGCTGCAGCAGTAGTGTCACGCTTCCTGTCACGTGGATCAAGGGATCTGTGGCTTTCCCTCGAGGCTGTCCCTCGAGGCTTTCCCACGAGGCTTTCCCACAGGGCTGTGCCACGTGCCACCTTGGTGTGAGTGGATCCTCCGCGTGAAAGACGAGCCGGTGAAGGGAAAAGAGGTTCCTCTGGAATGGACTGAGACATCTGGGGGACTCTTGGAATGGTGGCACGACCCTGGAGTTCCTCTCGCCGTTCCTGTTGAGAGGGCCTCCTCTTGAGATGCGACGGGAACGCCGGGAACTCTTTCCCGACGAAGCAGGGAAAGGATCCCTCATCTCGAGCTACGAGGCGGAAACGGGGCTCCTCTGGATGTGGGCGGGACCCACGTGATTCCTCTCGAGTGGAGACGGAGTGGAGACGGAACTTCTTGATTTGCACCAAGGGTGTGTAGGACCCTTTCGAAGTTCCAGAGGTGAGGTGTGATCAGCCTCGAGACGCCTCAGCGGAAATGGGCCTCATCTCGCCTGGAGGGGAGAACCTCCTGGATTTTATCGAGTTGCGGCAGGTCTTCTCGAGTTACGACGTGGACCACAGGGACCCGCTCTGGTGGCCTCAGGAAAGGCCAGTCCCCATGCGAGTTGCTAGGGGACCACTCGGGATTCCTCTCCCGTCCATGCCGGGGCCTCAGTCCTTGTGTGGAGTCGGGGCCGGAACCTGAGGATTCCTCTCCAGTGTTGCCATGGATCTTGGGGTGCTTCTGAGTCTCCCCAGGGGAGTCAGGCCTCGTCTCGAGTGGGGGCATGCACGTGCGCTTTCCTCCCGAGCTGCAGCAGTAGTGTCACGCTTCCTGTCACGTGGATCAAGGGATCTGTGGCTTTCCCTCGAGGCTGTCCCTCGAGTCTTTCCCACGAGGCTTTCCCACAGGGCTGTGCCACGTGCCACCTTGGTGGGAGTCGATCCTCGGCGTGAAAGACGAGCCGGTGAAGGGAAAAGAGGTTCCTCTGGAATGGACTGAGACATCTGGGGGACTCTTGGAATGGTGGCACGACCCTGGAGTTCCTCTCGCCGTTCCTGTTGAGAGGGCCTCCTCTTGAGATGCGACGGGAACGCCGGGAACTCTTTCCCGACGAAGCAGGGAAAGGATCCCTCATCTTGAGCTACGAGGCGGAAACGGGGCTCCTCTGGATGTGGGCGGGACCCACGTGATTCCTCTCGAGAGGAGACGGCTAGGTCGGGGAACTTCTTGATTTGCACCAAGGGTGTGTAGGACCCTTTCGAAGTTCCAGAGGTGAGGTGTGATCAGCCTCGAGACGCCTCAGCGGAAATGGGCCTCATCTCGCCTGGAGGGGAGAACCTCCTGGATTTTCTCGAGTTGCGGCAGGTCTTCTCGAGTTACGACGGGGACCACAGGGACCCGCTCTGGTGGCCTCAGGAAAGGCCAGTCCCCATGCGAGTTGCTAGGGGACCACTCGGGATTCCTCTCCCGTCCATGCCGGGGCCTCAGTCCTTGTGTGGAGTCGGGGCCGGAACCTGAGGATTCCTCTCCAGTGTTGCCATGGATCTTGGGATTCTTCTGAGTCTCCCCAGGGGACTCAGGCCTCGTCTCGAGTGGGGGCATGCACGTGCGCTTTCCTCCCGAGCTGCAGCAGTACTGTCACGCTTCCTGTCACGTGGATCAAGGGATCTGTGGCTTTCCCTCGAGGCTGTCCCTCGAGGCTTTCCCACGAGGCTTTCACAGAGGGCTGTGCCACGTGCCACCTTGGTGGGAGTCGATCCTCGGCGTGAAAGACGAGCCGGTGAAGGGAAAAGAGGTTCCTCTGGAATGGACTGAGACATCTGGGGGACTCTTGGAATGGTGGCACGACCCTGGAGTTCCTCTCGCCGGTCCTGTTGAGAGGGCCTCCTCTTGAGATGCGACGGGAACGCCGGGAACTCTTTCCCGACGAAGCAGGGAAAGGATCCCTCATCTCGAGCTACGAGGCGGAAACGGGGCTCCTCTGGATGTGGGCGGGACCCTCGTGATTCCTCTCCAGTGGAGACGGCTAGGTCGGGGAACTTCTTGATTTGCACCAAGGGTGTGAAGGACCCTTTCGAAGTTCCAGAGGTGAGGTGTGATCAGCCTCGAGACGCCTCAGCGGAAATGGGCCTCATCTCGCCTGGAGGGGAGAACCTCCTGGATTTTCTCGAGTTGCGGCAGGTCTTCTCGAGTTATGACGGGGACCTCAGGGACCCGCTCTGGTGGCCTCAGGAAAGGAGTGTCCCCATGCGAGTTGCTAGGGGACCTCTCGGGATTCCTCTCCCGTCCATGCCGGGGCCTTCAGTCCTTGTGTGGAGTCGGGGCCGGAACCTGAGGATTCCTCTCCAGTGTTGCCATGGATCTGGGGGTGCTTCTGAGTCTCCCCAGGGGAGTCAGGCCTCGTCTCGAGTGGGGGCATGCACGTGCGCTTTCCTCCCGAGCTGCAGCAGTAGTGTCACGCTTCCTGTCACGTGGATCAAGGGATCTGTGGCTTTCCCTCGAGGCTGTCCCTCGAGGCTTTCCCACGAGGCTTTCCCAACGGGCTGTGCCACGTGCCACCTTGGTGTGAGTCGATCCTTCGGCGTGAAAGACGAGCCGGTGAAGGGAAAAGAGTTTCCTCTGGAATGGACTGAGACATCTGGGGGACTCTTGGAATGGTGGCACGACCCTGGAGTTCCTCTCGCCGTTCCTGTTGAGAGGGCCTCCTCTTGAGATGCGACGGGAACGCCGGGAACTCTTTCCCGACGTAGCAGGGAAAGGATCCCTCATCTCGAGCTACGAGGCGGAAACGGGGCTCCTCTGGATGTGGGCGGGACCCACGTGATTCCTCTCGAGTGGAGACGGGTATGTCGGGGAACTTCTTGATTTGCACCAAGGGTGTGAAAGACCCTTCGAAGTTCCAGAGGTGAGGTGTGATCAGCCTCGAGACGCCTCAGCGGAAATGGGCCTCATCTCGCCTGGAGGGGAGAACCTCCTGGATTTTCTCGAGTTTCGGCAGGTCTTCTCGAGTTACGACGGGGACCTCAGGGACCCGCTCTGGTGGCCTCAGGAAAGGCCAGTCCCCATGCGAGTTGCTAGGGGACCTCTCGGGATTCCTCTCCCGTCCATGCCGGGGCCTCAGTCCTTGTGTGGAGTCGGGGCCGGAACCTGAGGATTCCTCTCCAGTGTTGCCATGGATCTTGGGGTGCTTCTGAGTCTCCCCAGGGGAGTCAGGCCTCGTCTCGAGTGGGGGCATGGACGTGCGCTTTCCTCCCGCGCTGCAGCAGTAGTGTCACGCTTCCTGTCACGTGAATCAAGGGATCTGTGGCTTTCCCTCGAGGCTGTCCCTCGAGGCTTTCCCACGAGGCTTTCCCACAGGGCTGTGCCACGTGCCACCTTGGTGTGAGTCGATCCTCGGCGTGAAAGACGAGCCCGTGAAGGGAAAAGAGGTTCCTCTGGAATGGACTGAGACATCTGGGGGACTCTTGGAATGGTGGCACGACCCTGGAGATCCTCTTGCCGTTCCTGTTGAGAGGGCCTCCTCTTGAGATGCGACGGGAACGCCGGGAACTCTTTCCCGACGAAGCAGGGAAAGGATCCCTCATCTCGAGCTACGAGGCGGAAACGGGGCTCCTCTGGATGTGGGCGGGACCCTCGTGATTCCTCTCGAGTGGAGACGGCTAGGTCGGGGAACTTCTTGATTTGCACCAAGGGTGTGAAGGAGCCTTTTGAAGTTCCAGAGGTGAGGTGTGATCAGCCTCGAGACGCCTCAGCGGAAATGGGCCTCATCTCGCCTGGAGGGGAGAACCTCCTGGATTTTCTCGAGTTGCGGCAGGTCTTCTCGAGTTACGACGGGGACCTCAGGGACCCGCTCTGGTGGCCTCAGGAAAGGCCAGTCCCCATGCGAGTTGCTAGGGGACCTCTCGGGATTCCTCTCCCGTCCATGCCGGGGCCTCAGTCCTTGTGTGGAGTCGGGGCCGGAACCTGAGGATTCCTCTCCAGTGTTGCCATGGATCTTGGGGTGCTTCTGAGTCTCCCCAGGGGAGTCAGGCCTCGTCTCGAGTGGGGGCATGCACGTGCGCTTTCCTCCCTAGCTGCAGCAGTAGTTTCACGCTTCCTGTCACGTGGATCAAGGGATCTGTGGCTTTCCCTCGAGGCTGTCCCTCGAGGCTTTCCCACGAGGCTTTCCCACAGGGCTGTGCCACGTGGCACCTTGGTGTGAGTCGATCCTCGGCGTGAAAGACGAGCCCGTGAAGGGAAAAGAGGTTCCTCTGGAATGGACTGAGACATCTGGGGGACTCTTGGAATGGTGGCACGACCCTGGAGTTCCTCTTGCCGTTCCTGTTGAGAGGGCCTCCTCTTGAGATGCGACGGGAATGCCGGGAACTCTTTCCCGACGAAGCAGGGAAAGGATCCCTCATCTCGAGCTACGAGGCGGAAACGGGTCTCCTCTGGATGTGGGCGGGACCGTCGTGATTCCTCTCGAGTGGAGACGGGTATGTCGGGGAACTTCTTGATTTGCACCAAGGGTGTGAAGGAGCCTTTTGAAGTTCCAGAGGTGAGGTGTGATCAGCCTCGAGACGCCTCAGCGGAAATGGGCCTCATCTCGCCTGGAGGGGAGAACCTCCTGGATTTTCTCGAGTTGCGGCAGGTCTTCTCGAGTTACGACGGGGACCTCAGGGACCCGCTCTGGTGGCCTCAGGAAAGGCCAGTCCCCATGCGAGTTGCTAGGGGACCTCTCGGGATTCCTCTCCCGTCCATGCCGGGGCCTCAGTCCTTGTGTGGAGTCGGGGCCGGAACCTGAGGATTCCTCTCCAGTGTTGCCATGGATCTTGGGGTGCTTCTGAGTCTCCCCAGGGGAGTCAGGCCTCGTCTCGAGTGGGGGCATGCACGTGCGCTTTCCTCCCGAGCTGCAGCAGTAGTTTCACGCTTCCTGTCACGTGGATCAAGGGATCTGTGGCTTTCCCTCGAGGCTGTCCCTCGAGGCTTTCCCACGAGGCTTTCCCACAGGGCTGTGCCACGTGCCACCTTGGTGTGAGTCGATCCTCGGCGTGAAAGACGAGCCGGTGAAGGGAAAAGAGTTTCCTCTGGAATGGACTGAGACATCTGGGGGACTCTTGGAATGGTGGCACGACTCTGGAGTTCCTCTCGCCTTTCCTGTTGAGAGGGCCTCCTCTTGAGATGCGACGGGAACGCCGGGAACTCTTTCCCGACGAAGCAGGGAAAGGATCCCTCATCTCGAGCTACGAGACGGAAACGGGGCTCCTCTGGATGTGGGCGGGACCCACGTGATTCCTCTCGAGTGGAGACGGCTAGGTCGGGGAACTTCTTGATTTGCACCAAGGGTGTGTAGGACCCTTTCGAAGTTCCAGAGGTGAGGTGTGATCAGCCTCGAGACGCCTCAGCGGAAATGGGCCTCATCTCGCCTGGAGGGGAGAACCTCCTGGATTTTCTCGAGTTGCGGCAGGTCTTCTCGAGTTACGACGGGGACCACAGGGACCCGCTCTGGTGGCCTCAGGAAAGGCCAGTCCCCATGCGAGTTGCTAGGGGACCACTCGGGATTCCTCTCCCGTCCATGCCGGGGCCTCAGTCCTTGTGTGGAGTCGGGGCCGGAACCTGAGGATTCCTCTCCAGTGTTGCCATGGATCTTGGGGTGCTTCTGAGTCTCCCCAGGGGAGTCAGGCCTCGTCTCGAGTGGGGGCATGCACGTGCGCTTTCCTCCCGAGCTGCAGCAGTAGTGTCACGCTTCCTGTCACGTGGATCAAGGGATCTGTGGCTTTCCCTCGAGGCTGTCCCTCGAGGCTTTCCCACGAGGCTTTCCCACAGGGCTGTGCCACGTGCCACCTTGGTGGGAGTCGATCCTCGGCGTGAAAGACGAGCCGGTGAAGGGAAAAGAGGTTCCTCTGGAATGGACTGAGACATCTGGGGGACTCTTGGAATGGTGGCACGACCCTGGAGTTCCTCTCGCCGTTCCTGTTGAGAGGGCCTCCTCTTGAGATGCGACGGGAACGCCGGGAACTCTTTCCCGACGAAGCAGGGAAAGGATCCCTCATCTCGAGGTACGAGGCGGAAACGGGGCTCCTCTGGATGTGGGCGGGACCCTCGTGATTCCTCTCGAGTGGAGACGGGTATGTCGGGGAACTTCTTGATTTGCACCAAGGGTGTGAACGACCCTTTCCAAGTTCCAGAGGTGAGGTGTGATCAGCCTCGAGACGCCTCAGCGGAAATGGGCCTCATCTCGCCTGGAGGGGAGAACCTCCTGGATTTTCTCGAGTTGCGGCAGGTCTTCTCGAGTTACGACGGGGACCTCAGGGACCCGCTCTGGTGGCCTCAGGAAAGGCCAGTCACCATGCGAGTTGCTAGGGGACCTCTCGGGATTCCTCTCCCGTCCATGCCGGGGCCTCAGTCCTTGTGTGGAGTCGGGGCCGGAACCTGAGGATTCCTCTCCAGTGTTGCCATGGATCTTGGGGTGCTTCTGAGTCTCCCCAGGGGAGTCAGGCCTCGTCTCGAGTGGGGGCATGCACGTGCGCTTTCCTCCCGAGCTGCAGCAGTAGTGCCACGCTTCCTGTCACGTGGATCAAGGGATCTGTGGCTTTCCCTCGAGGCTGTCCCTCGAGGCTTTCCCACGAGGCTTTCCCACAGGGCTGTGCCACGTGCCACCTTGGTGTGAGTCGATCCTCGGCGTGAAAGACGAGCCGGTGAAGGGAAAAGAGGTTCCTCTGGAATGGACTGAGACATCTGGGGGACTCTTGGAATGGTGGCACGACCCTGGAGTTCCTCTCGCCGTTCCTGTTGAGAGGGCCTCCTCTTGAGATGCGACGGGAACGCCGGGAACTCTTTCCCGACGAAGCAGGGAAAGGATCCCTCATCTCGAGCTACGAGGCGGAAACGGGGCTCCTCTGGATGTGGGCGGGACCCTCGTGATTCCTCTCGAGTGGAGACGGCTAGGTCGGGGAACTTCTTGATTTGCACCAAGGGTGTGAACGACCCTTTCCAAGTTCCAGAGGTGAGGTGTGATCAGCCTCGAGACGCCTCAGCGGAAATGGGCCTCATCTCGCCTGGAGGGGAGAACCTCCTGGATTTTCTCGAGTTGCGGCAGGTCTTCTCGAGTTACGACGGGGACCTCAGGGACCCGCTCTGGTGGCCTCAGGAAAGGCCAGTCACCATGCGAGTTGCTAGGGGACCTCTCGGGATTCCTCTCCCGTCCATGCCGGGGCCTCAGTCCTTGTGTGGAGTCGGGGCCGGAACCTGAGGATTCCTCTCCAGTGTTGCCATGGATCTTGGGGTGCTTCTGAGTCTCCCCAGGGGAGTCAGGCCTCGTCTCGAGTGGGGGCATGCACGTGCGCTTTCCTCCCGAGCTGCAGCAGTAGTGCCACGCTTCCTGTCACGTGGATCAAGGGATCTGTGGCTTTCCCTCCAGGCTGTCCCTCGAGGCTTTCCCACGAGGCTTTCCCACAGGGCTGTGCCACGTGCCACCTTGGTGTGAGTCGATCCTCGGCGTGAAAGACGAGCCGGTGAAGGGAAAAGAGGTTCCTCTGGAATGGACTGAGACATCTGGGGGACTCTTGGAATGGTGGCACGACCCTGGAGTTCCTCTCGCCGTTCCTGTTGAGAGGGCCTCCTCTTGAGATGCGACGGGAACGCCGGGAACTCTTTCCCGACGAAGCAGGGAAAGGATCCCTCATCTCGAGCTACGAGGCGGAAACGGGGCTCCTCTGGATGTGGGCGGGACCCTCGTGATTCCTCTCGAGTGGAGACGGGTATGTCGGGGAACTTCTTGATTTGCACCAAGGGTGTGAAGGACCCTTTCGAAGTTCCAGAGGTGAGGTGTGATCAGCCTCGAGACGCCTCAGCGGAAATGGGCCTCATCTCGCCTGGAGGGTAGAACCTCCTGGATTTTCTCGAGTTGCGGCAGGTCTTCTCGAGTTACGACGGGGACCTCAGGGACCCGCACTGGTGGCCTCAGGAAAGGCCAGTCACCATGCGAGTTGCTAGGGGACCTCTCGGGATTCCTCTCCCGTCCATGCCGGGGCCTCAGTCCTTGTGTGGAGTCGGGGCCGGAACCTGAGGATTCCTCTCCAGTGTTGCCATGGATCTTGGGGTGCTTCTGAGTCTCCCCAGGGGAGTCAGGCCTCGTCTCGAGTGGGGGCATGCACGTGCGCTTTCCTCCCGAGCTGCAGCAGTAGTGCCACGCTTCCTGTCACGTGGATCAAGGGATCTGTGGCTTTCCCTCCAGGCTGTCCCTCGAGGCTTTCCCACGAGGCTTTCCCACAGGGCTGTGCCACGTGCCACCTTGGTGTGAGTCGATCCTCGGCGTGAAAGACGAGCCGGTGAAGGGAAAAGAGGTTCCTCTGGAATGGACTGAGACATCTGGGGGACTCTTGGAATGGTGGCACGACCCTGGAGTTCCTCTCGCCGTTCCTGTTGAGAGGGCCTCCTCTTGAGATGCGACGGGAACGCCGGGAACTCTTTCCCGACGAAGCAGGGAAAGGATCCCTCATCTCGAGCTACGAGGCGGAAACGGGGCTCCTCTGGATGTGGGCGGGACCCTCGTGATTCCTCTCGAGTGGAGACGGGTATGTCGGGGAACTTCTTGATTTGCACCAAGGGTGTGAAGGACCCTTTCGAAGTTCCAGAGGTGAGGTGTGATCAGCCTCGAGACGCCTCAGCGGAAATGGGCCTCATCTCGCCTGGAGGGGAGAACCTCCTGGATTTTCTCGAGATGCGGCAGGTCTTCTCGAGTTACGACGGGGACCTCAGGGACCCGCTCTGGTGGCCTCAGGAAAGGCCAGTCCCCATGCGAGTTGCTAGGGGACCTCTCGGGATTCCTCTCCCGTCCATTACGGGGCCTCAGTCCTTGTGTGGAGTCGGGGCCGGAACCTGAGGATTCCTCTCCAGTGTTGCCATGGATCTTGGGGTGCTTCTGAGTCTCCCCAGGGGAGTCAGGCCTCGTCTCGAGTGGGGGCATGCACGTGCGCTTTCCTCCCGCGCTGCAGCAGTAGTGTCACGCTTCCTGTCACGTGGATCAAGGGATCTGTGGCTTTCCCTCGAGGCTGTCCCTCGAGGCTTTCCCACGAGGCTTTCCCACAGGGCTGTGCCACGTGCCACCTTGGTGGGAGTCGATCCTCGGCGTGAAAGACGAGCCCGTGAAGGGAAAAGAGGTTCCTCTGGAATGGACTGAGACATCTGGGGGACTCTTGGAATGGTGGCACGACCCTGGAGATCCTCTTGCCGTTCCTGTTGAGAGGGCCTCCTCTTGAGATGCGACGGGAACGCCGGGAACTCTTTCCCGACGAAGCAGGGAAAGGATCCCTCATCTCGAGCTACGAGGCGGAAACGGGGCTCCTCTGGATGTGGGCGGGACCCTCGTGATTCCTCTCGAGTGGAGACTGGTATGTCGGGGAACTTCTTGATTTGCACCAAGGGTGTGAAGTAGCCTTTTGAAGTTCCAGAGGTGAGGTGTGATCAGCCTCGAGACGCCTCAGCGGAAATGGGCCTCATCTCGCCTGGAGGGGAGAACCTCCTGGATTTTCTCGAGTTGCGGCAGGTCTTCTCGAGTTACGACGGGGACCTCAGGGACCCGCTCTGGTGGCCTTAGGAAAGGCCAGTCCCCATGCGAGTTGCTAGGGGACCTCTCGGGATTCCTCTCCCGTCCATGCCGGGGCCTCAGTCCTTGTGTGGAGTCGGGGCCGGAACCTGAGGATTCCTCTCCAGTGTTGCCATGGATCTTGGGGTGCTTCTGAGTCTCCCCAGGGGAGTCAGGCCTCGTCTCGAGAGGGGGCATGCACGTGCGCTTTCCTCCCTAGCTGCAGCAGTAGTTTCACGCTTCCTGTCACGTGGATCAAGGGATCTGTGGCTTTCCCTCGAGGCTGTCCCTCGAGGCTTTCCCACGAGGCTTTCCCACAGGGCTGTGCCACGTGCCACCTTGGTGGGAGTCGCTCCTCGGCGTGAAAGACGAGCCGGTGAAGGGAAAAGAGGTTCCTCTGGATTGGACTGAGACATCTGGGGGACTCTTGGAATGGTGGCACGACCCTGGAGTTCCTCTCGCCGTTCCTGTTGAGAGGGCCTCCTCTTGAGATGCGACGGGAACGCCGGGAACTCTTTCCCGACGAAGCAGGGAAAGGATCCCTCATCTCGAGCTACGAGGCGGAAACGGGGCTCCTCTGGATGTGGGCGGGACCCACGTGATTCCTCTCGAGTGCAGACGGCTAGGTCGGGGAACTTCTTGATTTGCACCAAGGGTGTGTAGGACCCTTTCGAAGTTCCAGAGGTGAGGTGTGATCAGCCTCGAGACGCCTCAGCGGAAATGGGCCTCATCTCGCCTGGAGGGGAGAACCTCCTGGATTTTCTCGAGTTGCGGCAGGTCTTCTCGAGTTACGACGGGGACCACAGGGACCCGCTCTGGTGGCCTCAGGAAAGGCCAGTCCCCATGCGAGTTGCTAGGGGACCACTCGGGATTCCTCTCCCATCCATGCCGGGGCCTCAGTCCTTGTGTGGAGTCGGGGCCGGAACCTGAGGATTCCTCTCCAGTGTTGCCATGGATCTTGGGGTGCTTCTGAGTCTCCCCAGGGGAGTCAGGCCTCGTCTCGAGTGGGGGCATGCACGTGCGCTTTCCTCCCGAGCTGCAGCAGTAGTGTCACGCTTCCTGTCACGTGGATCAAGGGATCTGTGGCTTTCCCTCGAGGCTGTCCCTCGAGGCTTTCCCACGAGGCTTTCCCACAGGGCTGTGCCACGTGCCACCTTGGTGGGAGTCGATCCTCGGCGTGAAAGACGAGCCGGTGAAGGGAAAAGAGGTTCCTCTGGAATGGACTGAGACATCTGGGGGACTCTTGGAATGGTGGCACGACCCTGGAGTTCCTCTCGCCGTTCCTGTTGAGAGGGCCTCCTCTTGAGATGCGACGGGAACGCCGGGAACTCTTTCCCGACGAAGCAGGGAAAGGATCCCTCATCTCGAGCTACGAGGCGGAAACGGGGCTCCTCTGGATGTGGGCGGGACCCTCGTGATTCCTCTCGAGTGGAGACGGCTAGGTCGGGGAACTTCTTGATTTGCACCAAGGGTGTGAAGGAGCCTTTCGAAGTTCCAGAGGTGAGGTGTGATCAGCCTCGAGACGCCTCAGCGGAAATGGGCCTCATCTCGCCTGGAGGGGAGAACCTCGTGGATTTTCTCGAGTTACGGCAGGTCTTCTCGAGTTATGACGGGGACCTCAGGGACCCGCTCTGGTGGCCTCAGGAAAGGAGTGTCCCCATGCGAGTTGCTAGGGGACCTCTCGGGATTCCTCTCCCGTCCATGCCGGGGCCTCAGTCCTTGTGTGGAGTCGGGGCCGGAACCTGAGGATTCCTCTCCAGTGTTGCCATGGATCTTGGGGTGCTTCTGAGTCTCCCCAGGGGAGTCAGGCCTCGTCTCGAGTGGGGGCATGCACGTGCGCTTTCCTCCCGAGCTGCAGCAGTAGTGTCACGCTTCCTGTCACGTGGATCAAGGGATCTGTGGCTTTCCCTCGAGACTGTCCCTCGAGGCTTTCCCACGAGGCTTTCCCACAGGGCTGTGCCACGTGCCACCTTGGTGTGAGTCGATCCTCGGCGTGAAAGACGAGCCGGTGAAGGGAAAAGAGGTTCCTCTGGAATGGACTGAGACATCTGGGGGACTCTTGGAATGGTGGCACGACCCTGGAGTTCCTCTCGCCTTTCCTGTTGAGAGGGCCTCCTCTTGAGATGCGACGGGAACGCCGGGAACTCTTTCCCGACGAAGCAGGGAAAGGATCCCTCATCTCGAGCTACGAGGCGGAAACGGGGCTCCTCTGGATGTGGGCGGGACCCTCGTGATTCCTCTCGAGTGGAGACGGGTATGTCGGGGAACTTCTTGATTTGCACCAAGGGTGTGAAGGACCCTTTCGAAGTTCCAGAGGTGAGGTGTGATCAGCCTCGAGACGCCTCAGCTGAAATGGGCCTCATCTCGCCTGGAGGGGAGAACCTCCTGGATTTTCTCGAGTTGCGGCAGGTCTTCTCGAGTTACGACGGGGACCTCAGGGACCCGCTCTGGTGGCCTCAGGAAAGGCCAGTCACCATGCGAGTTGCTAGGGGACCTCTCGGGATTCCTCTCCCGTCCATGCCGGGGCCTCAGTCCTTGTGTGGAGTCGGGGCCGGAACCTGAGGATTCCTCTCCAGTGTTGCCATGGATCTTGGGGTGCTTCTGAGTCTCCCCAGGGGAGTCAGGCCTCGTCTCGAGTGGGGGCATGCACGTGCGCTTTCCTCCCGAGCTGCAGCAGTAGTGCCACGCTTCCTGTCACGTGGATCAAGGGATCTGTGGCTTTCCCTCGAGGCTGTCCCTCGAGGCTTTCCCACGAGGCTTTCCCACAGGGCTGTGCCACGTGCCACCTTGGTGGGAGTCGATCCTCGGCGTGAAAGACGAGCCGGTGAAGGGAAAAGAGGTTCCTCTGGAATGGACTGAGACATCTGGGGGACTCTTGGAATGGTGGCACGACCCTGGAGTTCCTCTCGCCGTTCCTGTTGAGAGGGCCTCCTCTTGAGATGCGACGGGAACGCCGGGAACTCTTTCCCGACGAAGCAGGGAAAGGATCCCTCATCTCGAGCTACGAGGCGGAAACGGGGCTCCTCTGGATGTGGGCGGGACCCTCGTGATTCCTCTCGAGTGGAGACGGCTAGGTCGGGGAACTTCTTGATTTGCACCAAGGGTGTGAAGGAGCCTTTTGAAGTTCCAGAGGTGAGGTGTGATCAGCCTCGAGACGCCTCAGCGGAAATGGGCCTCATCTCGCCTGGAGGGGAGAACCTCCTGGATTTTCTCGAGTTGCGGCAGGTCTTCTCGAGTTACGACGGGGACCTCAGGGACCCGCTCTGGTGGCCTCAGGAAAGGCCAGTCCCCATGCGAGTTGCTAGGGGACCTCTCGGGATTCCTCTCCCGTCCATGCCGGGGCCTCAGTCCTTGTGTGGAGTCGGGGCCGGAACCTGAGGATTCCTCTCCAGTGTTGCCATGGATCTTGGGGTGCTTCTGAGTCTCCCCAGGGGAGTCAGGCCTCGTCTCGAGTGGGGGCATGCACGTGCGCTTTCCTCCCGCGCTGCAGCAGTAGTGTCACGCTTCCTGTCACGTGGATCAAGGGATCTGTGGCTTTCCCTCGAGGCTGTCCCTCGAGGCTTTCCCACGAGGCTTTCCCACAGGGCTGTGCCACGTGCCACCTTGGTGGGAGTCGATCCTCGGCGTGAAAGACGAGCCCGTGAAGGGAAAAGTGGTTCCTCTGGAATGGACTGAGACATCTGGGGGACTCTTGGAATGGTGGCACGACCCTGGAGTTCCTCTTGCCGTTCCTGTTGAGAGGGCCTCCTCTTGAGATGCGACGGGAAGGCCGGGAACTCTTTCCCGACAAAGCAGGGAAAGGATCCCTCATCTCGAGCTACGAGGCGGAAACGGGGCTCCTCTGGATGTGGGCGGGACCGTCGTGATTCCTCTCGAGTGGAGACGGGTATGTCGGGGAACTTCTTGATTTGCACCAAGGGTGTGAAGGAGCCTTTTGAAGTTCCAGAGGTGAGGTGTGATCAGCCTCGAGACGCCTCAGCGGAAATGGGCCTCATCTCGCCTGGAGGGGAGAACCTCCTGGATTTTCTCGAGTTGCGGCAGGTCTTCTCGAGTTACGACGGGGACCTCAGGGACCCGCTCTGGTGGCCTCAGGAAAGGCCAGTCCCCATGCGAGTTGCTAGGGGACCTCTCGGGATTCCTCTCCCGTCCATGCCGGGGCCTCAGTCCTTGTGTGGAGTCGGGGCCGGAACCTGAGGTTTCCTCTCCAGTGTTGCCATGGATCTTGGGGTGCTTCTGAGTCTCCCCAGGGGAGTCAGGCCTCGTCTCGAGTGGGGGCATGCACGTGCGCTTTCCTCCCGCGCTGCAGCAGTAGTGTCACGCTTCCTGTCACGTGGATCAAGGGATCTGTGGCTTTCCCTCGAGGCTGTCCCTCGAGGCTTTCCCACGAGGCTTTCCCACAGGGCTGTGCCACGTGCCACCTTGGTGGGAGTCGATCCTCGGCGTGAAAGACGAGCCCGTGAAGGGAAAAGAGGTTCCTCTGGAATGGACTGAGACCTCTGGGGGACTCTTGGAATGGTGGCACGACCCTGGAGTTCCTCTTGCCGTTCCTGTTGAGAGGGCCTCCTCTTGAGATGCGACGGGAACGCCGGGAACTCTTTCCCGACGAAGCAGGGAAAGGATCCCTCATCTCGAGCTACGAGGCGGAAACGGGGCTCCTCTGGATGTGGGCGGGACCCTCGTGATTCCTCTCGAGTGGAGACGGGTATGTCGGGGAACTTCTTGATTTGCACCAAGGGTGTGAAGGAGCCTTTTGAAGTTCCAGAGGTGAGGTGTGATCAGCCTCGAGACGCCTCAGCGGAAATGGGCCTCATCTCGCCTGGAGGGGAGAACCTCCTGAATTTTCTCGAGTTGCGGCAGGTCTTCTCGAGTTACGACGGGGACCTCAGGGACCCGCTCTGGTGGCCTCAGGAAAGGCCAGTCCCGATGCGAGTTGCTAGGGGACCTCTCGGGATTCCTCGCCCGTCCATGCCGGGGCCTCAGTCCTTGTGTGGAGTCGGGGCCGGAACCTGAGGATTCCTCTCCAGTGTTGCCATGGATCTTGGGGTGCTTCTGAGTCTCCCCAGGGGAGTCAGGCCTCGTCTCGAGTGGGGGCATGCACGTGCGCTTTCCTCCCGCGCTGCAGCAGTAGTGTCACGCTTCCTGTCACGTGGATCAAGGGATCTGTGGCTTTCCCTCGAGGCTGTCCCTCGAGGCTTTCCCACGAGGCTTTCCCACAGGGCTGTGCCACGTGCCACCTTGGTGGGAGTCGCTCCTCGGCGTGAAAGACGAGCCGGTGAAGGGAAAAGAGGTTCCTCTGGAATGGACTGAGACATCTGGGGGACTCTTGGAATGGTGGCACGATCCTGGAGTTCCTCTCGCCGTTCCTGTTGAGAGGGCCTCCTCTTGAGATGCGACGGGAACGCCGGGAACTCTTTCCCGACGAAGCAGGGAAAGGATCCCTCATCTCGAGCTACGAGGCGGAAACGGGGCTCCTCTGGATGTGGGCGGGACCCTCGTGATTCCTCTCGAGTGGAGACGGCTAGGTCGGGGAACTTCTTGATTTGCACCAAGGGTGTGAAGGAGCCTTTCGAAGTTCCAGAGGTGAGGTGTGATCAGCCTCGAGACGCCTCAGCGGAAATGGGCCTCATCTCGCCTGGAGGGGAGAACCTCCTGGATTTTCTCGAGTTGCGGCAGGTCTTCTCGAGTTATGACGGGGACCTCAGGGACCCGCTCTGGTGGCCTCAGGAAAGGAGTGTCCCCATGCGAGTTGCTAGGGGACCTCTCGGGATTCCTCTCCCGTCCATGCCGGGGCCTCAGTCCTTGTGTGGAGTCGGGGCCGGAACCTGAGGATTCCTCTCCAGTGTTGCCATGGATCTTGGGGTGCTTCTGAGTCTCCCCAGGGGAGTCAGGCCTCGTCTCGAGTGGGGGCATGCACGTGCGCTTTCCTCCCGAGCTGCAGCAGTAGTGTCACGCTTCCTGTCACGTGGATCAAGGGATCTGTGGCTTTCCCTCGAGGCTGTCCCTCGAGGCTTTCCCACGAGGCTTTCCCACAGGGCTGTGCCACGTGCCACCTTGGTGTGAGTCGATCCTCGGCGTGAAAGACGAGCCGGTGAAGGGAAAAGAGTTTCCTCTGGAATGGACTGAGACATCTGGGGGACTCTTGGAATGGTGGCACGACCCTGGAGTTCCTCTCGCCTTTCCTGTTGAGAGGGTTCCTCTTGAGATGCGACGGGAACGCCGGGAACTCTTTCCCGACGAAGCAGGGAAAGGATCCCTCATCTCGAGCTACGAGGCGGAAACGGGGCTCCTCTGGATGTGGGCGGGACCCACGTGATTCCTCTCGAGTGGAGACGGCTAGGTCGGGGAACTTCTTGATTTGCACCAAGGGTGTGTAGGACCCTTTCGAAGTTCCAGAGGTGAGGTGTGATCAGCCTCGAGACGCCTCAGCGGAAATGGGCCTCATCTCGCCTGGAGGGGAGAACCTCCTGGATTTTCTCGAGTTGCGGCAGGTCTTCTCGAGTTACGACGGGGACCTCAGGGACCCGCTCTGGTGGCCTCAGGAAAGGCCAGTCCCCATGCGAGTTGCTAGGGGACCTCTCGGGATTCCTCTCCCGTCCATGCCGGGGCCTCAGTCCTTGTGTGGAGTCGGGGCCGGAACCTGAGGTTTCCTCTCCAGTGTTGCCATGGATCTTGGGGTGCTTCTGAGTCTCCCCAGGGGAGTCAGGCCTCGTCTCGAGTGGGGGCATGCACGTGCGCTTTCCTCCCGCGCTGCAGCAGTAGTGTCACGCTTCCTGTCACGTGGATCAAGGGATCTGTGGCTTTCCCTCGAGGCTGTCCCTCGAGGCTTTCCCACGAGGCTTTCCCACAGGGCTGTGCCACGTGCCACCTTGGTGGGAGTCGATCCTCGGCGTGAAAGACGAGCCCGTGAAGGGAAAAGAGGTTCCTCTGGAATGGACTGAGACCTCTGGGGGACTCTTGGAATGGTGGCACGACCCTGGAGTTCCTCTTGCCGTTCCTGTTGAGAGGGCCTCCTCTTGAGATGCGACGGGAACGCCGGGAACTCTTTCCCGACGAAGCAGGGAAAGGATCCCTCATCTCGAGCTACGAGGCGGAAACGGGGCTCCTCTGGATGTGGGCGGGACCCTCGTGATTCCTCTCGAGTGGAGACGGGTATGTCGGGGAACTTCTTGATTTGCACCAAGGGTGTGAAGGAGCCTTTTGAAGTTCCAGAGGTGAGGTGTGATCAGCCTCGAGACGCCTCAGCGGAAATGGGCCTCATCTCGCCTGGAGGGGAGAACCTCCTGAATTTTCTCGAGTTGCGGCAGGTCTTCTCGAGTTACGACGGGGACCTCAGGGACCCGCTCTGGTGGCCTCAGGAAAGGCCAGTCCCGATGCGAGTTGCTAGGGGACCTCTCGGGATTCCTCGCCCGTCCATGCCGGGGCCTCAGTCCTTGTGTGGAGTCGGGGCCGGAACCTGAGGATTCCTCTCCAGTGTTGCCATGGATCTTGGGGTGCTTCTGAGTCTCCCCAGGGGAGTCAGGCCTCGTCTCGAGTGGGGGCATGCACGTGCGCTTTCCTCCCGCGCTGCAGCAGTAGTGTCACGCTTCCTGTCACGTGGATCAAGGGATCTGTGGCTTTCCCTCGAGGCTGTCCCTCGAGGCTTTCCCACGAGGCTTTCCCACAGGGCTGTGCCACGTGCCACCTTGGTGTGAGTCGCTCCTCGGCGTGAAAGACGAGCCGGTGAAGGGAAAAGAGGTTCCTCTGGAATGGACTGAGACATCTGGGGGACTCTTGGAATGGTGGCACGATCCTGGAGTTCCTCTCGCCGTTCCTGTTGAGAGGGCCTCCTCTTGAGATGCGACGGGAACGCCGGGAACTCTTTCCCGACGAAGCAGGGAAAGGATCCCTCATCTCGAGCTACGAGGCGGAAACGGGGCTCCTCTGGATGTGGGCGGGACCCTCGTGATTCCTCTCGAGTGGAGACGGCTAGGTCGGGGAACTTCTTGATTTGCACCAAGGGTGTGAAGGAGCCTTTCGAAGTTCCAGAGGTGAGGTGTGATCAGCCTCGAGACGCCTCAGCGGAAATGGGCCTCATCTCGCCTGGAGGGGAGAACCTCCTGGATTTTCTCGAGTTGCGGCAGGTCTTCTCGAGTTATGACGGGGACCTCAGGGACCCGCTCTGGTGGCCTCAGGAAAGGAGTGTCCCCATGCGAGTTGCTAGGGGACCTCTCGGGATTCCTCTCCCGTCCATGCCGGGGCCTCAGTCCTTGTGTGGAGTCGGGGCCGGAACCTGAGGATTCCTCTCCAGTGTTGCCATGGATCTTGGGGTGCTTCTGAGTCTCCCCAGGGGAGTCAGGCCTCGTCTCGAGTGGGGGCATGCACGTGCGCTTTCCTCCCGAGCTGCAGCAGTAGTGTCACGCTTCCTGTCACGTGGATCAAGGGATCTGTGGCTTTCCCTCGAGGCTGTCCCTCGAGGCTTTCCCACGAGGCTTTCCCACAGGGCTGTGCCACGTGCCACCTTGGTGTGAGTCGATCCTCGGCGTGAAAGACGAGCCGGTGAAGGGAAAAGAGTTTCCTCTGGAATGGACTGAGACATCTGGGGGACTCTTGGAATGGTGGCACGACCCTGGAGTTCCTCTCGCCTTTCCTGTTGAGAGGGTTCCTCTTGAGATGCGACGGGAACGCCGGGAACTCTTTCCCGACGAAGCAGGGAAAGGATCCCTCATCTCGAGCTACGAGGCGGAAACGGGGCTCCTCTGGATGTGGGCGGGACCCACGTGATTCCTCTCGAGTGGAGACGGCTAGGTCGGGGAACTTCTTGATTTGCACCAAGGGTGTGTAGGACCCTTTCGAAGTTCCAGAGGTGAGGTGTGATCAGCCTCGAGACGCCTCAGCGGAAATGGGCCTCATCTCGCCTGGAGGGGAGAACCTCCTGGATTTTCTCGAGTTGCGGCAGGTCTTCTCGAGTTACGACGGGGACCACAGGGACCCGCTCTGGTGGCCTCAGGAAAGGCCAGTCCCCATGCGAGTTGCTAGGGGACCACTCGGGATTCCTCTCCCGTCCATGCCGGGGCCTCAGTCCTTGTGTGGAGTCGGGGCCGGAACCTGAGGATTCCTCTCCAGTGTTGCCATGGATCTTGGGGTGCTTCTGAGTCTCCCCAGGGGAGTCAGGCCTCGTCTCGAGTGGGGGCATGCACGTGCGCTTTCCTCCCGAGCTGCAGCAGTAGTGTCACGCTTCCTGTCACGTGGATCAAGGGATCTGTGGCTTTCCCTCGAGGCTGTCCCTCGAGGCTTTCCCACGAGGCTTTCCCACAGGGCTGTGCCACGTGCCACCTTGGTGGGAGTCGATCCTCGGCGTGAAAGACGAGCCGGTGAAGGGAAAAGAGGTTCCTCTGGAATGGACTGAGACATCTGGGGGACTCTTGGAATGGTGGCACGACCCTGGAGTTCCTCTCGCCGTTCCTGTTGAGAGGGCCTCCTCTTGAGATGCGACGGGAACGCCGGGAACTCTTTCCCGACGAAGCAGGGAAAGGATCCCTCATCTCGAGCTACGAGGCGGAAACGGGGCTCCTCTGGATGTGGGCGGGACCCACGTGATTCCTCTCGAGTGGAGACGGCTAGGTCGGGGAACTTCTTGATTTGCACCAAGGGTGTGTAGGATCCTTTCGAAGTTCCAGAGGTGAGGTGTGATCAGCCTCGAGACGCCTCAGCGGAAATGGGCCTCATCTCGCCTGGAGGGGAGAACCTCCTGGATTTTCTCGAGTTGCGGCAGGTCTTCTCGAGTTACGACGGGGACCACAGGGACCCGCTCTGGTGGCCTCAGGAAAGGCCAGTCCCCATGCGAGTTGCTAGGGGACCACTCGGGATTCCTCTCCCGTCCATGCCGGGGCCTCAGTCCTTGTGTGGAGTCGGGGCCGGAACCTGAGGATTCCTCTCCAGTGTTGCCATGGATCTTGGGGTTCTTCTGAGTCTCCCCAGGGGACTCAGGCCTCGTCTCGAGTGGGGGCATGCACGTGCGCTTTCCTCCCGAGCTGCAGCAGTAGTGTCACGCTTCCTGTCACGTGGATCAAGGGATCTGTGGCTTTCCCTCGAGGCTGTCCCTCGAGGCTTTCCCACGAGGCTTTCCCACAGGGCTGTGCCACGTGCCACCTTGGTGGGAGTCGATCCTCGGCGTGAAAGACGAGCCGGTGAAGGGAAAAGAGGTTCCTCTGGAATGGACTGAGACATCTGGGGGACTCTTGGAATGGTGGCACGACCCTGGAGTTCCTCTCGCCGTTCCTGTTGAGAGGGCCTCCTCTTGAGATGCGACGGGAACGCCGGGAACTCTTTCCCGACGAAGCAGGGAAAGGATCCCTCATCTCGAGCTACGAGGCGGAAACGGGGCTCCTCTGGATGTGGGCGGGACCCACGTGATTCCTCTCGAGTGGAGACGGCTAGGTCGGGGAACTTCTTGATTTGCACCAAGGGTGTGTAGGATCCTTTCGAAGTTCCAGAGGTGAGGTGTGATCAGCCTCGAGACGCCTCAGCGGAAATGGGCCTCATCTCGCCTGGAGGGGAGAACCTCCTGGATTTTCTCGAGTTGCGGCAGGTCTTCTCGAGTTACGACGGGGACCACAGGGACCCGCTCTGGTGGCCTCAGGAAAGGCCAGTCCCCATGCGAGTTGCTAGGGGACCACTCGGGATTCCTCTCCCGTCCATGCCGGGGCCTCAGTCCTTGTGTGGAGTCGGGGCCGGAACCTGAGGATTCCTCTCCAGTGTTGCCATGGATCTTGGGGTTCTTCTGAGTCTCCCCAGGGGACTCAGGCCTCGTCTCGAGTGGGGGCATGCACGTGCGCTTTCCTCCCGAGCTGCAGCAGTAGTGTCACGCTTCCTGTCACGTGGATCAAGGGATCTGTGGCTTTCCCTCGAGGCTGTCCCTCGAGGCTTTCCCACGAGGCTTTCACACAGGGCTCTGCCACGTGCCACCTTGGTGTGAGTCGATCCTCGGCGTGAAAGACGAGCCGGTGAAGGGAAAAGAGGTTCCTCTGGAATGGACTGAGACATCTGGGGGACTCTTGGAATGGTTGCACGACCCTGGAGTTCCTCTCGCCGTTCCTGTTGAGAGGGCCTCCTCTTGAGATGCGACGGGAACGCCGGGAACTCTTTCCCGACGAAGCAGGGAAAGGATCCCTCATCTCGAGCTACGAGGCGGAAACGGGGCTCCTCTGGATGTGGGCGGGACCCTCGTGATTCCTCTCGAGTGGAGACGGCTAGGTCGGGGAACTTCTTGATTTGCACCAAGGGTGTGAAGGACCCTTTCGAAGTTCCAGAGGTGAGGTGTGATCAGCCTCGAGACGCCTCAGCGGAAATGGGCCTCATCTCGCCTGGAGGGGAGAACCTCCTGGATTTTCTCGAGTTGCGGCAGGTCTTCTCGAGTTACGACGGGGACCTCAGGGACCCGCTCTGGTGGCCTCAGGAAAGGCCAGTCCCCATGCAAGTTGCTAGGGGACCTCTCGGGATTCCTCTCCCGTCCATGCCGGGGCCTCAGTCCTTGTGTGGAGTCGGGGCCGGAACCTGAGGATTCCTCTCCAGTGTTGCCATGGATCTTGGGGTGCTTCTGAGTCTCCCCAGGGGAGTCAGGCCTCGTCTCGAGTGGGGGCATGCACGTGCGCTTTCCTCCCGAGCTGCAGCAGTAGTGTCACTCTTCCTGTCACGTGGATCAAGGGATCTGTGGCTTTCCCTCGAGGCTGTCCCTCGAGGCTTTCCCACGAGGCTTTCCCACAGGGCTGTGCCACGTGCCACCTTGGTGGGAGTCGATCCTCGGCGTGAAAGACGAGCCGGTGAAGGGAAAAGAGGTTCCTCTGGAATGGACTGAGACATCTGGGGGACTCTTGGAATGGTGGCACGACCCTGGAGTTCCTCTCGCCATTCCTGTTGAGAGGGCCTCCTCTTGAGATGCGACGGGAACGCCGGGAACTCTTTCCCGACGAAGCAGGGAAAGGATCCCTCATCTCGAGCTACGAGGCGGAAACGGGGCTCCTCTGGATGTGGGCGGGACCCTCGTGATTCCTCTCGAGTGGAGACGGGTATGTCGGGGAACTTCTTGATTTGCACCAAGGGTGTGAAGGACCCTTTCGAAGTTCCAGAGGTGAGGTGTGATCAGCCTCGAGACGCCTCAGCGGAAATGGGCCTCATCTCGCCTGGAGGGGAGAACCTCCTGGATTTTCTCGAGTTGCGGCAGGTCTTCTCGAGTTACGACGGGGACCTCAGGGACCCGCTCTGGTGGCCTCAGGAAAGGCCAGTCACCATGTGAGTTGCTAGGGGACCTCTCGGGATTCCTCTCCCGTCCATGCCGGGGCCTCAGTCCTTGTGTGGAGTCGGGGCCGGAACCTGAGGATTCCTCTCCAGTGTTGCCATGGATCTTGGGGTGCTTCTGAGTCTCCCCAGGGGAGTCAGGCCTCGTCTCGAGTGGGGGCATGCACGTGCGCTTTCCTCCCGAGCTGCAGCAGTAGTGCCACGCTTCCTGTCACGTGGATCAAGGGATCTGTGGCTTTCCCTCCAGGCTGGTCCCTCGAGGCTTTCCCACGAGGCTTTCCCAACAGGGCTGTGCCACGTGCCACCTTGGTGTGAGTCGATCCTCGGCGTGAAAGACGAGCCCGTGAAGGGAAAAGAGGTTCCTCTGGAATGGACTGAGACATCTGGGGGACTCTTGGAATGGTGGCACGACCCTGGAGATCCTCTTGCCGTTCCTGTTGAGAGGGCCTCCTCTTGAGATGCGACGGGAACGCCGGAACTCATTCCCGACGAAGCAGGGAAAGGATCCCTCATCTCGAGCTACGAGGCGGAAACGGGGGCTCCTCTGGATGTGGGCGGACCCACGTGATTCCTCTCGAGTGGAGACGGGTATGTCGGGGAACTTCTTGATTTGCACCAAGGGTGTGAAGGAGCCTTTTGAAGTTCCAGAGGTGAGGTGTGATCAGACTCGAGACGCCTCAGCGGAAATGGGCCTCATCTCGCCTGGAGGGGAGAACCTCCTGGATTTTCTCGAGTTGCGGAAGGTCTTCTCGAGTTACGACGGGGACCTCAGGGACCCGCTCTGGTGGCCTCAGGAAAGGCCAGTCCCCATGCGAGTTGCTAGGGGACCTCTCGGGATTCCTCTCCCGTCCATGCCGGGGCCTCAGTCCTTGTGTGGAGTCGGGGCCGGAACCTGAGGATTCCTCTCCAGTGTTGCCATGGATCTTGGGGTGCTTCTGAGTCTCCCCAGGGGAGTCAGGCCTCGTCTCGAGTGGGGGCATGCACGTGCGCTTTCCTCCCTAGCTGCAGCAGTAGTTTCACGCTTCCTGTCACGTGGATCAAGGGATCTGTGGCTTTCCCTCCAGGCTGTCCCTCGAGGCTTTCCCACGAGGCTTTCCCACAGGGCTGTGCCACGTGCCACCTTGCTGTGAGTCGATCCTCGGCGTGAAAGACGAGCCGGTGAAGGGAAAAGAGGTTCCTCTGGAATGGACTGAGACATCTGGGGGACTCTTGGAATGGTGGCACGACCCTGGAGTTCCTCTCGCCGTTCCTGTTGAGAGGGCCTCCTCTTGAGATGCGACGGGAACGCCGGGAACTCTTTCCCGACGAAGCAGGGAAAGGATCCCTCATCTCGAGCTACGAGGCGGAAACGGGGCTCCTCTGGATGTGGGCGGGACCCTCGTGATTCCTCTCGAGTGGAGACGGGTATGTCGGGGAACTTCTTGATTTGCACCAAGGGTGTGAAGGACCCTTTCGAAGTTCCAGAGGTGAGGTGTGATCAGCCTCGAGACGCCTCAGCGGAAATGGGCCTCATCTCGCCTGGAGGGGAGAACCTCCTGGATTTTCTCGAGATGCGGCAGGTCTTCTCGAGTTACGACGGGGACCTCAGGGACCCGCTCTGGTGGCCTCAGGAAAGGCCAGTCCCCATGCGAGTTGCTAGGGGACCTCTCGGGATTCCTCTCCCGTCCATGCCGGGGCCTCAGTCCTTGTGTGGAGTCGGGGCCGGAACCTGAGGATTCCTCTCCAGTGTTGCCATGGATCTTGGGGTGCTTCTGAGTCTCCCCAGGGGAGTCAGGCCTCGTCTCGAGTGGGGGCATGCACGTGCGCTTTCCTCCCGCGCTGCAGCAGTAGTTTCACGCTTCCTGTCACGTGGATCAAGGGATCTGTGGCTTTCCCTCGAGGCTGTCCCTCGAGGCTTTCCCACGAGGCTTTCCCACAGGGCTGTGCCACGTGCCACCTTGGTGGGAGTCGATCCTCGGCGTGAAATACGAGCCCGTGAAGGGAAAAGAGGTTCCTCTGGAATGGACTGAGACATCTGGGGGACTCTTGGAATGGTGGCACGACCCTGGAGTTCCTCTTGCCGTTCCTGTTGAGAGGGCCTCCTCTTGAGATGCGACGGGAACGCCGGGAACTCTTTCCCGACGAAGCAGGGAAAGGATCCCTCATCTCGAGCTACGAGGCGGAAACGGGGCTCCTCTGGATGTGGGCGGGACCGTCGTGATTCCTCTCGAGTGGAGACGGGTATGTCGGGGAACTTCTTGATTTGCACCAAGGGTGTGAAGGAGCCTTTTGAAGTTCCAGAGGTGAGGTGTGATCAGCCTCGAGACGCCTCAGCGGAAATGGGCCTCATCTCGCCTGGAGGGGAGAACCTCCTGGATTTTCTCGAGTTGCGGCAGGTCTTCTCGAGTTACGACGGGGACCTCAGGGACCCGCTCTGGTGGCCTCAGGAAAGGCCAGTCCCCATGCGAGTTGCTAGGGGACCTCTCGGGATTCCTCTCCCGTCCATGCCGGGGCCTCAGTCCTTGTGTGGAGTCGGGGCCGGAACCTGAGGATTCCTCTCCAGTGTTGCCATGGATCTTGGGGTGCTTCTGAGTCTCCCCAGGGGAGTCAGGCCTCGTCTCGAGTGGGGGCATGCACGTGCGCTTTCCTCCCGCGCTGCAGCAGTAGTGTCACGCTTCCTGTCACGTGGATCAAGGGATCTGTGGCTTTCCCTCGAGGCTGTCCCTCGAGGCTTTCCCACGAGGCTTTCCCACAGGGCTGTGCCACGTGCCACCTTGGTGGGAGTCGCTCCTCGGCGTGAAAGACGAGCCGGTGAAGGGAAAAGAGGTTCCTCTGGAATGGACTGAGACATCTGGGGGACTCTTGGAATGGTGGCACGATCCTGGAGTTCCTCTCGCCGTTCCTGTTGAGAGGGCCTCCTCTTGAGATGCGACGGGAACGCCGGGAACTCTTTCCCGACGAAGCAGGGAAAGGATCCCTCATCTCGAGCTACGAGGCGGAAACGGGGCTCCTCTGGATGTGGGCGGGACCCTCGTGATTCCTCTCGAGTGGAGACGGCTAGGTCGGGGAACTTCTTGATTTGCACCAAGGGTGTGAAGGAGCCTTTCGAAGTTCCAGAGGTGAGGTGTGATCAGCCTCGAGACGCCTCAGCGGAAATGGGCCTCATCTCGCCTGGAGGGGAGAACCTCGTGGATTTTCTCGAGTTGCGGCAGGTCTTCTCGAGTTATGACGGGGACCTCAGGGACCCGCTCTGGTGGCCTCAGGAAAGGAGTGTCCCCATGCGAGTTGCTAGGGGACCTCTCGGGATTCCTCTCCCGTCCATGCCGGGGCCTCAGTCCTTGTGTGGAGTCGGGGCCGGAACCTGAGGATTCCTCTCCAGTGTTGCCATGGATCTTGGGGTGCTTCTGAGTCTCCCCAGGGGAGTCAGGCCTCGTCTCGAGTGGGGGCATGCACGTGCGCTTTCCTCCCGAGCTGCAGCAGTAGTGTCACGCTTCCTGTCACGTGGATCAAGGGATCTGTGGCTTTCCCTCGAGGCTGTCCCTCGAGGCTTTCCCACGAGGCTTTCCCACAGGGCTGTGCCACGTGCCACCTTGGTGTGAGTCGATCCTCGGCGTGAAAGACGAGCCGGTGAAGGGAAAAGAGTTTCCTCTGGAATGGACTGAGACATCTGGGGGACTCTTGGAATGGTGGCACGACCCTGGAGTTCCTCTCGCCTTTCCTGTTGAGAGGGCCTCCTCTTGAGATGCGACGGGAACGCCGGGAACTCTTTCCCGACGAAGCAGGGAAAGGATCCCTCATCTCGAGCTACGAGGCGGAAACGGGGCTCCTCTGGATGTGGGCGGGACCCACGTGATTCCTCTCGAGTGGAGACGGCTAGGTCGGGGAACTTCTTGATTTGCACCAAGGGTGTGTAGGACCCTTTCGAAGTTCCAGAGGTGAGGTGTGATCAGCCTCGAGACGCCTCAGCGGAAATGGGCCTCATCTCGCCTGGAGGGGAGAACCTCCTGGATTTTCTCGAGTTGCGGCAGGTCTTCTCGAGTTACGACGGGGACCACAGGGACCCGCTCTGGTGGCCTCAGGAAAGGCCAGTCCCCATGCGAGTTGCTAGGGGACCACTCGGGATTCCTCTCCCGTCCATGCCGGGGCCTCAGTCCTTGTGTGGAGTCGGGGCCGGAACCTGAGGATTCCTCTCCAGTGTTGCCATGGATCTTGGGGTGCTTCTGAGTCTCCCCAGGGGAGTCAGGCCTCGTCTCGAGTGGGGGCATGCACGTGCGCTTTCCTCCCGAGCTGCAGCAGTAGTGTCACGCTTCCTGTCACGTGGATCAAGGGATCTGTGGCTTTCCCTCGAGGCTGTCCCTCGAGGCTTTCCCACGAGGCTTTCCCACAGGGCTGTGCCACGTGCCACCTTGGTGGGAGTCGATCCTCGGCGTGAAAGACGAGCCGGTGAATGGAAAAGAGGTTCCTCTGGAATGGACTGAGACATCTGGGGGACTCTTGGAATGGTGGCACGACCCTGGAGTTCCTCTCGCCGTTCCTGTTGAGAGGGCCTCCTCTTGAGATGCGACGGGAACGCCGGGAACTCTTTCCCGACGAAGCAGGGAAAGGATCCCTCATCTCGAGCTACGAGGCGGAAACGGGGCTCCTCTGGATGTGGGCGGGACCCACGTGATTCCTCTCGAGTGGAGACGGCTAGGTCGGGGAACTTCTTGATTTGCACCAAGGGTGTGTAGGATCCTTTCGAAGTTCCAGAGGTGAGGTGTGATCAGCCTCGAGACGCCTCAGCGGAAATGGGCCTCATCTCGCCTGGAGGGGAGAACCTCCTGGATTTTCTCGAGTTGCGGCAGGTCTTCTCGAGTTACGACGGGGACCAGAGGGACCCGCTCTGGTGGCCTCAGGAAAGGCCAGTCCCCATGCGAGTTGCTAGGGGACCACTCGGGATTCCTCTCCCGTCCATGCCGGGGCCTCAGTCCTTGTGTGGAGTCGGGGCCTGAACCTGAGGATTCCTCTCCAGTGTTGCCATGGATCTTGGGGTTCTTCTGAGTCTCCCCAGGGGACTCAGGCCTCGTCTCGAGTGGGGGCATGCACGTGCGCTTTCCTCCCGAGCTGCAGCAGTAGTGTCACGCTTCCTGTCACGTGGATCAAGGGATCTGTGGCTTTCCCTCGAGGCTGTCCCTCGAGGCTTTCCCACGAGGCTTTCACACAGGGCTCTGCCACGTGCCACCTTGGTGTGAGTCGATCCTCGGCGTGAAAGACGAGCCGGTGAAGGGAAAAGAGGTTCCTCTGGAATGGACTGAGACATCTGGGGGACTCTTGGAATGGTTGCACGACCCTGGAGTTCCTCTCGCCGTTCCTGTTGAGAGGGCCTCCTCTTGAGATGCGACGGGAACGCCGGGAACTCTTTCCCGACGAAGCAGGGAAAGGATCCCTCATCTCGAGCTACGAGGCGGAAACGGGGCTCCTCTGGATGTGGGCGGGACCCTCGTGATTCCTCTCGAGTGGAGACGGCTAGGTCGGGGAACTTCTTGATTTGCACCAAGGGTGTGAAGGACCCTTTCGAAGTTCCAGAGGTGAGGTGTGATCAGCCTCGAGACGCCTCAGCGGAAATGGGCCTCATCTCGCCTGGAGGGGAGAACCTCCTGGATTTTCTCGAGTTGCGGCAGGTCTTCTCGAGTTACGACGGGGACCTCAGGGACCCGCTCTGGTGGCCTCAGGAAAGGCCAGTCCCCATGCAAGTTGCTAGGGGACCTCTCGGGATTCCTCTCCCGTCCATGCCGGGGCCTCAGTCCTTGTGTGGAGTCGGGGCCGGAACCTGAGGATTCCTCTCCAGTGTTGCCATGGATCTTGGGGTGCTTCTGAGTCTCCCCAGGGG